>NW_027459789.1:0-82074 GCF_025594145.1 Primulina tabacum | reverse complement strand
TATCCAGTTAATTTTACGTGCATTAAATAGAAAATGATTATTTTTGAGATTTATGCGATATGGCTTGTGGTTCATTCACTATGTGGGAGTGTTATTTTATACGGTCGCCAGTGACCGATCAGTTCAGTATGGTACCACCCGGTCGCCAGTGACCGGCCAGCTCAGTTCAGTTTCAGCCTCCCCGGTAGCCAGTTACCGATCAGTTCAGCTTAGTGCAGTGGCCACAGGCGTAAAACATAATCTCAACAGAAAATTTTACCAGTATTTCAGTACAGGCTCCAAGGAGCAAATATTTTTACAGTGATTTCCAGTTCAGTTATGCACGTATTATAATTGCTCAGTACAGATTATTTTCAGTATGCCTCAGGACAGGATATTTATCTCATGCATATTTTAAATTCAGATTTTTACTCGTTACCTGTGATTTATGCATGCTGAGTCTTTAGGCTCACTAGACTTGATTGTTGTAGGTACTGATGAGGCCAGGGCCGAGGGCGGGGACCAGTGAGCCAGCTTGGGTCGGCAGTAGTGGCACCCGAGGACCTCAGAGCAGCAGTTGTTTTTTTCGCAAACAATTTTATCAGTTGTTGGATATTTTTAAATCGTTGTTGTTGGCAAAACTTTGATTTTCTTCCGCTGCAATATTTTGAAATATTGAACTTGATTCACCAGTGATTTTATGAATGAGGCCATTTAAGTTCTTTTAAAAAGAAAATTTTTAATTTTCCGCAAATTTTCAAGAAAGTAGTTCGAGGGCCTTCACAGTTGGTATCAGAGCGGTGGTTCTGTATAGGGTTTCACTACTGACCGCGAGAAGCTCACGAAGCCACGCCTTTGGTCTGTAAGTTTTTCAGTTCAGCATTTTGTTCAGCATTTCAGTTATAGCATGAATTATTTTGTCAGCATGCTTCCAGATTTTCAGTATTTCAGAGTTCATTTAAAATAAATTATGGAATTATGCATGTTAGTTACGTATGGGTTATGTTGGAACAGTATGCCCCCTAGACGCATTTTAGAGCGCAACAGAGAGGAGGAGCCTCGCCGAGAGGAGAAGGAGCATAGACCGGAGGGAGACCTACCACCTCCTCCACCGCCCCCACCGGACATGAGTGCCCAGATGTTAGCTGGGATGGCACAGTTCTTCGCACAGTTTGCGGGGGGCAATGCCGCAGCCGTAGCCGCAGCCGCAGCCAGGCCGACAGGGCCCGAGGCGTGTATGAGCGATTCATGAAGATGCGCCCGAAGGAATTCTCTGGGGCATCTGACCCCATGGTTGCCGAGGGATGGATCAAATCCCTCGAGGTTATCTTCGATTTTATGGAGCTGGGGACGCAGACCGAGTCCGATGTGCCACCTACTGTTCACTGGAGACGCCCGCTTATGGTGGGAAGGAGCTTCGGTAGCCCTGACATTGGCTACACTTTCTTGGACCCGCTTTACGGAGGTTTTCTACTCCAAGTATTTTGCTGAGGAGGTTCGCACCAGGCTGACCACCGAGTTCATGAGTCTGAGACAGGGGGATATGTCGGTTACGGAGTTTATCCGTAAGTTCGAGAGGGGCTGTCACTTTGTGCCCCTGATAGCGAATGATGCCAAGCCAAGCTGATGCACTTCCTGGTGGGTTTACGGCCGATCTTGCGCCGGGATGTTAGGGTATCTGACCCTGCTACTTATGAGATTGCCGTCTCCAAGGCCTTAGCCGCAGAGCAGGATCTGCGGGATATCGAGAGGGATCGCCAGGGCAAGCGCCCAGTCCAGGCACCGCACCGCCCTCCTCCTCATCAGCATCAGCAGCAGAATAAGAGGCCTTTTCATGGACCGCCCAGGAACGAGGCCAGCAGCAGCAGCAGCAGCGGGGACGCCCAGCCCCGAGGACTCAGGAGCACCCAGTCTGTCCCAGGTGCTCACGTCGCCATCCTGGAGCATGTATGGCTGGCTCAGGAAAGTGTTTTAAGTGTGGCAGTCCAGACCACATGTTGCTGCAGTCCTCAGAGGAATCTGCCTACCCAAGGCAGAGTTTTTGCTCTCCATGCCGGCGGAAGCCAACCGCGGAGACTATGTTGTTGACAGGTACCTTTAAACTTTAAGTTATCTTCGAATTCAGCATTTTGGGAATCGGGATTTAGATTTTGAACTTAGAACTGTTATAGGATTGCATGCTCTACTCCGATTTATTTCGGGGAATTAAGCTATAGAGGAACCTAGACCTTTGCGTGTCTATAAGTTTAGACCTTGTAGTGGGATTCAACTTAGAGCTCCGCTCTTTCAGGGAGAATTTTTATATCTGGTTTCCGCTACCAAGGCCTTGATAGATTCAGGGGCCACTCACTCATTTATTTCGGAGGTCTTTGCAAACTTTCTCAAGATCCAAGACCATTGGGCCTAAGCTACAGCCTTTTCATTAGTGTTTGCCGTCAGGCGAGTAGATGGCACGACCACTGTTATCCGAGATATAGACCTTGAGCTGGCCGGTAATCTTGTTTCTGCGGATCTGATTGTGCTACCCCGATGCCGGAATTTGACAATCATCCTAGGGATGGACTGGCTATTGAGGAACAGAGTTGTTGATAGACTTCCAGCGGAGATCCGTTCTTGTTCCGACCGCCTGGAATGGAGCAGTTCTTATTTGAGCCGGACAGGTACTTTTCTTTACCGCGCATTATTCCTTATGTTTAGGCTAGGAAAGCTCATGCATAGAGGGTGTCGGGCATTTTCTAGCGACCTTTTATCTGTCCCCGAGGAACCCAGCCAGTCAGCCTTAGAGTTTCCGATAGTTAGAGATTTCTTAGACGTTTTTCCCGAAGACGTCTCTGGTATGCCACCAGAGAGAGAGGTGGAGTTTTCCATTGAGCTTATGCCAGGTACGGCTCCGATATCCAAAGCGCCATACCGACTAGCACCGACAGAGATGGCAGAGCTTAAGAAGCAGATTCAGGAACTTCTCGACAAGGAGTTCATTCGCCCGAGCTTTTCTCCATGGGGCGCGCCAGTCTTATTCGTGAAAAAGAAGGATGGCTCGATGAGGCTTGGCATTGACTACCCGGGAGTTGAACAGGGTTACAGTGAAGAATAAATACCCACTGCCGAGGATTGAGGATCTGTTTGACCAGTTGCAGGGAGCTTCGATTTTCTCCAAGATAGATCTGCGTTCCGGTTATCACCAGTTGGGGTGAGAGATGCTGATGTCTCAAAGACAGCTTTCAGGACTCGTTATGGCCACTACGATTCCTAGTGATGCCGTTCGGTCTGACGAATGCGCCAGCGATCTTCATGGATCTCATGAATCGCGTATTTTAGCCGTACCTCGACCAGTTTGTGATAGTGTTCATAGATGACATTCTCGTCTACTCCAAGAGTCGGGAGGAGCACAGCAGGCAATCTGACCACAGTGTTGCAGACATTGCAGAAGCACAAATTATTCGCAAAGTTCAGTAAGTGCGAATTCTGGTTAGAGAAGGTGGCGTTCTTGGGCCACATTGTTTCTAGCAGTGGCATTGAGGTAGACCCGGCGAAAGTTGTAGCAGTCAGAGATTGGGTTGTGCCTCAGAATGCATCAGAGATCCGCAGTTTCCTTGGGCTAGCAGGATATTACAGAAAATTCATCCAAGGATTTCCTCTATCGCCGTTCCACTCACAGCACTGACAAAGAAAAATGTGAAGTTTGTGTGGAGCGAGGAGTGCCAGAAGAGCTTCGATACTTTGAAGCAAGCTCTTATCTCAGCACCCGTTTTGGCTGTACCGTCAGGATCTGGTGAGTTTGTCCTTTATACCGATCCTTCGAAGCTTGGTTTAGGTGCAGTTTTGATGCAGCATGGGAGAGTGATAGCGTATGCTTCTCGACAGCTGAAAATCCACGAGAAGAATTACCCTACCCATGATCTGGAGTTAGCGGCCGTAGTTTTTGCTTTGAAGATTTGGAGGCACTATCTGTATGGAGAGAAGTGTCAGATCTTTACCGACCATGAGAGCCTCAAGTATTTCTTTACGCAGAAGGAGCTGAACATGCGTCAGAGACGTTGGTTGGAGCTTGTGAAAGACTACGATTGTGACATTAGCTACCACCCGGGTAAAGCTAATGTAGTTGCGGATGCTTTGAGCAGGAAAGTCGCAGTGATGGCTCATTTGACGATTCAGAAACCTCTTCAGATCGAGATGCAGAGGTTTGATCTTGAGACTTACCCTCGAGGTAGAGTTCCTCGTTTATCTACCTTGACTATCCAGTCCTCTCTTATTGACCGTATTCGCAGCGGTCAGGCAGCAGATGAGCAGTTGGCACAGTGGAAGAAGAGAGATGAAGCTAAGGGCAGTGTTTTGTATTCAGTCAGCGACGGTATTGTGAGATACCGAGATAGGATATGGGTTCCCAGCAGTGATTCTATCCGAGCAGACATCTTATCAGAGGCCCATACGTCCCCGTACTCCATTCACCCTGGGAGTACGAAGATGTACAAAGATCTGCAGCTATTGTATTGGTGGCCAGGAATGAAGAAGGACATCAGGCGTTTTGTATCCGAGTGCCTGACTTGCCAGTTAGTGAAGGCCGAGCACCAGAGACCAGCAGGTTTGCTCAAGCCTCTCCCTATTCCCGAGTGGAAGTGGAAGAATGTTACCATGGACTTTGTGACCGGATTGCCGAGGTCAGCCAGAGGATCGAATGCTATTTGGGTGATTGTAGATCGTCTTACCAAATCAGCGCACTTCTTGCCTATTAAGACGACTTTCACCATGGTTCAGTATGCAGAGCTGTATATCCGAGAGATAGTCCGACTCCACGGTATTCCAGTTTCTATCGTATCCGACAGAGATCCCAGATTCACTTCCTCGTTTTGGAAGAGTTTGCATTCCACTTTGGGTACGAAGTTGCTGTTTAGCACAGCTTTCCATCCGCAGACAGATGGACAGTCGGAGCGAGTTATTCAGATCTTAGAGGATCTTCTCCGTGCTTGCGTCATTGATTTCTCTGGGAGTTGGGAGTCGAACTTACCATTGGTAGAGTTCACCTATAACAACATTTTCCAGTCGTCCATAGGTATGGCTCCGTATGAAGCGCTGTATGGTCGCAAGTGTAGATCTCCTGTTCATTGGGATGAAGTAGGAGAGAGAGCAGAGTTGGGTCCAGAGATTGTTCAGCAGGCAGCAGATGTAGTAGTCAAGATCCGTGATAGGATGAGGACTGCTCAGAGCCGACAGAAGAGTTATGCCGATCAGCGGAGGAGAGAGTTAGAGTTTGCAGTGGGCGATCATGTCTTCGTGAAAGTGGCACCTATGAAGGGTGTCATGAGATTTGGCAAGAAAGGGAAGCTCAGTCCGAGATTCATTGGACCGTTTGAGATCCTCGACAGAGTTGGGACGCTAGCGTATCGTGTGGCTCTCCCGCCGAATCTGGCCGGAGTACACAATGTCTTTCACGTCTCCATGCTGAGGAAGTATATGGCAAATCCTTCGCATGTGCTGAACTTCGAGCCGTTGCAGCTTACTCCGAACTTATCTTATGAGGAGAGACCCGTGCAGATCCTAGACAGACAGGAGAAGAAACTTCGGAACAACTTGGTTAAGCGAGTCAAGGTCAAATGGCTCAACCATTCAGAGGAGGAAGCTACGTGGGAGTTTGAGCCGGAGATGAGAAGTCGATACCCTGAGTTATTCGGTGAGTTCTAATTTCGAGGACGAAATTTATTTAAGGGGGGAAGGATTGTAGAACCCGTAAATCAGTAGACGTATAAGCCATGCATAATTCTAGATTTTTAAATTTAATTGACTTCATTGCATGATTATTTTAAATGCATTTGTTTGAAGTTAATTATTTCATTATTTCAGTTCAGTAGATTGATTTTTAGCATTTCAGTATTTTCAGTGAGGCCGGACCGGAGTTGGAGTTTTGAGATAGAATTTAAGATTCGAGAAATATTTCCAGAAGTTAATTTAGCTAGTAACTAAGTTCATTTAAGTTAGAAAGGAAGGTTTGAAGATTTAATTTAATTATTTGAGGTGATTAAGAAATGAACTCATTTAAGTTATTAAATTAAGGGGTTAGCTCACTAAATTATTTAAAAGATTAGTAAGGCTTTCAAGGATTATTAGTTGACTAGATAATCAACATTTCCCTTTATTTTATCATGCATTTTTCGGCCACCCTTAGTGCTAGAAGATTCATTTTCCAACTCACCAACTTTGACCAATTCTTTGCATGTAATTAGTAGGATAATTCTAGGATTTTTGGGAGCACAATTTAATTAAATAAATGGACATATCCTAGACTAGAAAACAAGCCAATATTCGGCCACCTTATCCCCAAGAAGACTTGATATCAAACAACAATTCAAATTCAAAAGGAGGGTGGACTTAGTCTTGATTCATTCCTTATATCTTGCACCCTTTCTCCTCACCTTCCTAACCATTTTTCCCCCTCTCTTTTCTTTCGAAATCTGAGTGAAATTTTAAGCTGAGAACCGTGGGAATCCAGTAGGAAAATAAGGGAGAGAAATCGAGTTCAAGAAAGGTAGACAAGAAGCGCTCCACCTCCTCCGTGCCGAGTCGTCGTTGTTTCGTTCGTTTTCTTTCAAAACGAAACCAGGCATGTCTAGATTTCTTTCAAACCTCAATCAAGTCATATTATCATTTATTTTTCAGTACATGATCATGTTTTAGCAAGCAAAAACCGAGATACATGTCAAAATATTTTGGGAACACACATGCAGAATTTCGGCCCTTTCATGACAAGCTTCACGTTTTTCTGAGTTTTGTGGTTTCAGGTGATTGGTTCGATTCCAGGCTCCCAAGGAGGCTTGTATACATGTAGTAGGATGCATTAGGACCATGTTGGTCCATTCAAACCAGCCCCATGCTTGCTGGAAATTCAGAATGACAGCAAGTCCCTTAGGTGCAGAAAAATGTGGTTCGAAATTTCAGTTTTGTGTCAAGGGGTTGGATCTGATCTTGGCTGCCCCAAGGGCCTATAGCCATGGTTGGATCACTTTCCGAGCATGTCTAAGACGTGACTAAGTCGCCCTTTTGGTGGCTTGGTCCATGGTTCATCGGTTTTTAATCAAAACGTGAAAACAGCCCCTTTCCCCATTCGGCCCTTCCATTTTTCAGCATATGGTTCGTTTCTTTTGTGGCTTGGTGTGGATCTTGGTTGGCCTATGGCCCTTAGCCACGGTTCATATCATGCTCCTAGATGTCTAGATCGTGCCATGGTCAATCAAATGGCCACTGGAACGACGCAAGACATCGATCATAGCATAAACACTACACACGCATGCACGTTGCTCTCGGTTGGACCCTTCGGTTAAGATTTGGTGTGATGCGGATTGTGGCTGGCCTAGGGCCCTTAGCCATGGTTCAAATCATTCCTTGGGATGTTGGTAAGAGTCTCTGGTCGGTGGTTCACGCCACTAATGGCCGATAGTCTCGAAACCAATGCAAGTCTTGTAGTGCGCAGCTGCTGTATTTTTGACAGCAAGTATGCTGCTGTTCAGAAGCGTCGTTCGAGTTCTTGGTTGGCTTTTAGCCCATGGCCTTGGACTGGACAGTGCCTCATTGAGTTAGGAAGGTCATGTTTTTGACCGTTCGTCATTTGGATCATTTTTGAGGTCGTACGAGAATTTACGGTGCAATGTGCCAAATTGACTCTCGAAAGAGCGTTTCGTGTTTTGGCCTCCATTCCACCTAGATTTCGACCCTATCATTTTAGGAGCATTATTTTATGATTTTTCAGCGTATTTTAATCATGACTATACGTCGGTTCGGTGTCAGTTCAGGTTGGTTCGGAGTCATGATTAAATGCGAAGTCATTAGGCGTCATAGTCGCATCTTTTGAACGTAAATTGCATAGTTGGTTAAGTTTAAGCTATTGCATATTTTTCATGGCACAGTTAGGTTGCAGCAAGCCTGGGAACGATCCAATCCAATCCAGTTGGTAAAATTACAGGAATTTTCATTACGCTAGTTAATTATTTTACGTGCATTAAATAGAAAATGATTATTTTTGAGATTTATGCGATATGGCTTGTGGTTCATTCACTATGTGGGAGTGTTATTTTATACGGTCGGCAGTGACCGATCAGTTCAGTATGGTACCACCCGGTCGCCAGTGACCGGCCAGCTCAGTTCAGTTTCGACCTCCCCGGTAGCCAGTTACCGATCAGTTCAGCTTAGTGCAGTGGCCACAGGCGTAAAACATAATCTCAACAGAAAATTTTATCAGTTATTTCAGTACAGGCTCCAAGGAGCAAATATTTTTACAGTGATTTCCAGTTCAGTTATGCACATATTATAATTGCTCAGTACAGATTATTTTCAGTATGCCTCAGGACAGGATATTTTATCACATGCATATTTTAAATTCAGATTTTTACTCGTTACCTGTGATTTATGCATGCTGAGTCTTTAGGCTCACTAGACTTGATTGTTGTAGGTACTGATGAGGCCAGGGCCGAGGGCGGGGACCAGTGAGCCAGCTTGGGTCGGCAGTAGTGGCACCCGAGGACCTCAGAGCAGCAGTTGTTATTTTCTTCGCAAACAATTTTTATCAGTTGTTGGATATTTTTAAATCGTTGTTGTTGGCAAAACTTTGATTTTCTTCCGCTGCAATATTTTGAAATATTGAACTTGATTCACCAGTGATTTTATGAATGAGGCCATTTTAGTTCTTTTAAAAAGAAAATTTTTAATTTTTCCGCAAATTTTCAAGAAAGTAGTTCGAGGGCCTTCACAAGCTTAGCAAATTTCTCGCATAATTTGGGGTTAGTTAACCCAAATATGATATCATCAACATAAATTTGAACTAATAAAATGTGATCATTCTTAGTAAATTTGAACAAGGTCTTATCAACTGATCCAACAGAAAAATCATGATCAGTTAGAAATTTTGATATAGTTTCGTACCAAGCTCTGGGAGCTTGTTTAAGACCATATAAGGCTTTGTTCAAATGATATACATGATCAGGAAAGTTGTGATTTACAAAACCTGGAGGTTGTTCAACATATACTTCCTCTTGTAGTTGACCATTTAAGAATACACTTTTGACATCCATTTGATAGACTTTGAAGTTCTTGTATGATGCATAAGCAAGAAACATTCTGATTGCTTCCATTCTTGCAACTGGAGCATATGTCTCATCATAGTCAATTCCTTCCTCTTGCCTATATCCTTGTGCTACTAGTCTCGCTTTATTGCGCACAACTGAACCATCCTCGTTCAGTTTATTCATGTACACCCATTTTGTACCTATAACAGTTTTTGAAACTGGTCTTGGAACTAAGTTCCAGACATGTTATGAGTGAACTGATTTAGCTCTTCTTGCATTGCATTTACCCAGTTAGGATCAGCAAGAGCTTCATCAGTTTTCTTTGGTTCTAGTTGTGAGACAAAAGCTGAATAGATAAATAAATTTAGCATTTGATTGCGAGTTTTTACTGGATCAAATGGATTTCCTATTACCAGCTCATGTGGATGTGATTTTCTCCATCTGTACTCAGTATTTGTTGTATCAGCAATTTCTTCAGTTGGTAACTGAACACAGTTTTCAGTCTCAGTTGGTGCTTCGTCAACTGGTATTTGAATGTTATCATTATGCTCTCTCAACTGATCATTAGGAATTGCTTTTGGTTCAGCTGATTGATCTGACACTTCTGGTTTGGGTGTTTGGAGATTGTTTTGATTAATATGATTGTCTTTTTCATCATCATCCTCCAAACTGATATCTGTAAATCGATCAACTAGCTCAACTTGATCAGTTGGCTTATTAGTTAGTTCAGTTTCATCGAAATCAACATCAACAGATTCTTCAACATTTAGGGTTTTCTTGTTGAAGACTCTATAAGCTATACTAACTGATGAGTATCTAAGAAATATTCCCTCTGCAGATTAGCATCAAACGCTTTTAAATAATTTTTACCATTATCAAGGATAAAACATCTGCAGCCGAATATTTTGAAACAAGTAATTATACTTTTTCTTCCATGCCAAATCTCATATGGTGTTTTCATATGATTCTTATTAATCATTGATCTGTTCTGAGTATAACATGCAGTATTTACTGCCTCTGCCCAAAACCTTTGAGAAATACCAGAATCAGCAAGCATTGTTCTAGCAGCTTCTTTAAGGGTCCGATTTCTTCTCTCAGCTACAGCATTTTGCTGAGGAGTTCTGGCTGCTGAGAGCTCATGCTTAATTCCAGCATTCTCTAGAAAATTTGAAAGTGTTTGATTGATGAATTCAGTTCCTCGATCTGATCTGATTCGATCAATTCCAACTGATTTTTCATTTAAAAGTCTTTTGAAGAGCTTTATCAGTTGTGAAGCAGTATGGTCTTTAGATTTGAGAAAAATAACCCAAGTAAATATTGAAAAATCATCTACGACTACCAAGGTATATTTCATTCCCCCTAAACTCATGACTGGTATAGGACCCAAGAGATCCATGTGCAACAGTTCTAAGCATCGGGATGAAGATTTACAACCCTTGTTTTTAAAAGAAGATCGTACTTGTTTACCATACTGACATGCTGAGCAAAGTTTTTCTTTTGAAAATTCTATTTTGGGCAAACCAGTTATAAGATCATGTTTACTCAGATAGGCAATGGATTTAAAATTTAGATGACTTAGTCTCTTGTGCCACAACCAGTTTTTAGATGATTTGGAAGCAATAAAACAAACTGGTGCATAAGTTTGATCATTCCAACTGACTTTATATGTGTTTCCACAACGTTTGCCAGTTAGTATGATTTCATCAGTTGTAATTTTGACTGAACATGAGTTTTTGTCAAAATGTACTGAGAATCCACTGTCGCATAACTAACTGATGCTGATCAAGTTATACTTCAGGTTTTCTACTAATAGAGCATCTTTAAAAGTAAAGTTACCGTGGATATGCTTACCCTTACCCACAGTTCTACCTTTGGAATTGTCCCCAAAACTGATATTTGGACCACTGTATTTGATCAGTTGAGATAGCGCACTTTCATCTCCTGTCATATGTCGCGAACATCCACTGTCCAAATACCATATTGAGTTCTTGTTTGTACCTGTTACCTGCAGTCACACACATAATATAATTTGGTACCCTCATCTATTTGGGTCCTGAATTGATTAGTCCTTTAGGAACCCATACTTGGATTAGTCTAACAGACTTTTCAGTAGCTATATTCCAAATGGTCTTTCTCGGCTTTTGTGTGCTTGTGTAGTGTACGGATGATACAATATGTGTTTTAGCTTTATTCAACTGATTGTTAAGTCTATATCTCTTCTGAACTGGCTTGCAGTTATAGTAATTGGAATAGCCATTCGAATAGTTTTTGAAAAATCTCTTTGATGACTGACTTTGTGAATCAGTTGAGAATTTTAGAATATAACCAATCCCATATCTTCTAGCCTTGTTCATATTCTCAGTAGGTTGCTCAATCAGTTTACTGGGCTCAATTTGTTCTTGTACCACTGCTGATTTGACAAAGTGAATGTATTTCCCTTTGTCTATTGTTAGCTTTGGTTGAGTATTATTTTGATACGTTTCTCCTTGAGTGTTGAACCCTAAACCCGTTTTATCAGAAACTGATTTTTGTGAATTTTGCATCTCACTTAGTGCAGTTGATGAATTGTTCCAAGACTAAATGAGCTCAATCTGTTTTGAGTTTTCAAGCATCAACTTCTGGATTAATGACTGATTTTTATTTCTCTCTGCTTTTAACTCAGCAATCTCCCTTTTTAGACTCAACCCATCAACTGATTCATCAGTTTTGGTTTTATTGTCTGTGGGATCAGTTTGCTTTGCTTTGATTTTTTCAAATGATGATGCAAGTTTTTGATACTCATTTACCATTTCATGTAGTGTTAGAATGAGTTCTTCTCGTGTAAAATCAGTTGAACTGAAATCAAATACCTGTTGGCTAGATGACTCTTCTTCTGCATCATTAGCCATCAAACACTTGACTTCCTCATCATCACTGGAGCTGTATGAGCTTTCTGGTTCTGACTCCTCACTGCCAGTTTCTGCCCATTTGGATTTGTTTTCTTCAGCTAAGAGTACTTCATGTTTCTTTCTGAAGACCTTCTTATCTTCCTTGGGTCTTCTTTTGTGTTCATATGATTTCTTTCTTCTATCAGTTGAGCCTTGACTGTCCTTCTTGGGTTTAGGACAATCAGTAATAAAGTGACCTGATTTGCCACAGTTATAGGAATTTGGTTCATCTTTGGAATTGTTCCTTTGGTATGGCTTCTGGAAGTTCCCTTGATTCTTTCTCATGAACTTTCCAAATTTTTTGATGAACAATGACATAGCATCATTACTCAACTGATCAGCAGATTTTTCGACTGAACTGATTGGTTCAGTTCTGACAGCAGCTAGAACAGTTGTGACTGCAGGGGTGGATGGTTCTCCTTCTCTGGTCTGCAGCTCGAACTCGTAAGCCTTTAAATCAGCAAATAAATCATGAAGTTCAATCTGGTTTAGATCTTTGGACTCCCTCATTGCCATGGTTTTGACATCCCATTCCTTGGGAAGACCTCTCATTATCTTTAGTGCAATCTCTTTGTTGGTATACACTTTTCCAAGTGCATTTAACTCATTGATCACACTGCTTACTCTTTCATCATACTCGTGCATTGATTCTCCTGCTTTCATTTTGATGTTATCAAACTTTTGAACAGCAACAGAAAGTTTATTTTCTTTGGTTTGATCATTTCCTTCACACAGCTGGATCAGCTTTTCCCAAATTTCTTTGGCTGTTTTACACATATTTATTTTTCTGAAAGTTACTTTGTCCAGCGTTTTGTACAGAATTTCTTTAGCCACATTGTCAAGATTTGCTTTTCTTTTGTCTTCAGTTGTCCATTCATCTCCGGGCTTTTCTATTCTTTGTAGTGCCCCTTCTGTTATGGCAAATACTGTATTTGCTTTTAGAATCTTCATGGGTCTATCAGTTATGACATACCACATGTCATCATCTTGTGCAGCCAAATGAGCCTGCATTCTGATTTTTCAATCATCAAATTCTTCTCTGGAGAACATGGGAATTTTGTTGAATGAAGTCATGCTGGCAAGTTTATAAATCAAAAGTATTCAAGAACAAGATTCAACCGCTCTGATACCACTTGATAGGATCGATTAACGTATAAAAAGTGTTTAGAAGGGGGGGTTGAATAAACACTCACAGTTAAAACTGGTCTTTTCTAATTTTGAGTTCAGTTTGATGACAAACTGATTCTCGGAATCTTGTTGGTCAATAACAATCAGTTAAACTAAAGTAGTTGCGGAAAATAACTGACTGAAAGATAGAATACGAAACTGAAATAAAGTAGGCAAGGGTTGTTTCTGGATGTTCGGAGAATTTAATTACTCCTACGTCACCCCTTCTATCTCAAGGATAGGATATCCACTAAAAGACTTTGATCAAATACAAGAATTGTACTGACCCACTTCAGTTTGGACTTATCACTGCCAAAGACTGAAACTCTTAGTATTACAGAATGTTCTCAGTGCGTAACTGATCTTAGCACTATCGAATTTCAACGATTATTACAACTTGCTAGTGAGCTCAAATTGTAGCCTTAACTGCTACGAATATATCAAGTAAGAGTGAGCTGAGATTTTGACAGAGTGACAGCAAGATTTTGAATAGTGTTCGCTCCTTCTTTTCTTTCAGCTGTTCTTCTGTCATATTTATAAGCTTCTTTTCTCCAACGGTAACTTGGGATGAATTTGAATCTTTGTATCCGTTGATTTCTACTTGATTATTCCTCTGACATTGTTTGCTTCATTTATTGTGATGCGGCGTCTTAATTTCTTTCGCCGAAATGCGTTTTTCTAAGCTGTATTGATTGAAGTGTGGCGTTGCAATCTTCTATGTCTCTTGACGGTTGATTGTTCTTTCCCGAGATATGTTCAGTTTAAGGGTGCTTAGCATACGGCTGAATATATCAACTGATCAGTTTCCAACTGATCAGTCAGTTGATCAATTTCCAACTGATCAGTTAGTTAATTTCAGTTATTAAGTCCAGTTGCTGAGTTCAGTTTACTCGATAAGTTGGTTCGTATTTTCAGTTGATTCATATTTTGTCAAACGCCGGAATTTAGTTTCCAACAGAAGTCACTTGCAAGAACATTCAAGAGGCTTGCTTGAGTGGATCACATATCCGAGCTGGTTAAGGATGATGTGCTGAACCACATGCTGCTGTCAAGAGAGAGGGAGTTGCTGGATATAATTGCTAATTCCAACAACTTACGGAATATTAGAAGTCATGATTAGAACAACTGGTTTAGAATGTGGCAAGATGCTGTAGAAATAAGTTTGAATCAAGTTGTAAGACATCAATTCTATTCTTAAAAAAATATCAGTAGTTGCCACAAATTGTCTTCTTTTTCTTATAAACAGACTGATATGAGTTGAGTAACAGGCAACTGATAATAGCCAACAAACTCATATCAACAATATACTTAAGTTAAATCAATTAAACCAAGAACATTGCGAAAATAGGAAAACTTATTCTCAGGCAGAGGCTTTGTAAAGATATCTGCTGCTTGTTGATCAGTAGAAACGTATTCCAGAAGAATGTCCTTCTTCTGCACATGATCTCTAATGAAATAATGTCTGATATCTATGTGCTTTGTTCTGGAATGAAGTACTGGATTTCGCGTGATTGCTATAGCACTTGTATTGTCACAGAAGATGGGTGATTCATAACCTTGAACTCTATAGTCTTTAAGTTGTTGTTGTATCCAAAGAATTTGAGAGCAGCAACTTCCAGCAGCAAGATATTCTGCTTCTGCAGTAGACGTAGCTATGGAAGTCTGCTTTTTACTAAACCAGGAGATTAGCCTATCACCAAAAAATTGACAAAAATCACTTGTGCTTTTTCTATCTAATTTGCAACCTGCATAATCAGCATCTGAATATCCAATAAGATTGAAAGAAGAATCATTGGAATACCATAAGCCGACATTTTGAGTGCCCTTCAAATATTTCAATATACGCTTAGCAGCAATGTAATGTGACTGCTTATGGTTAGATTAAAATCTTGCACAAATGCAGACAGCAAACATAATATCAAGTCTACTGGCAGTAAGATATAACAGTGAACCAATAAAACCACGATATTGAGTTACCTCTATTGAAATTCCATTCCCATCCTTGTCAAGTTTAGTAGATGAGCTCATAGGAGTAGAAACAGTAGAGCATGTTTCCATGCCAAACTTTTTCAGTAGTTCCTTAGTATACTTAGCTTGATTTAAGAAGATTTCAGTATCAAATTGCTTGATCTGTAGTCCTAGGAAGAATGTTAATTCTCTCATCATGCTCATTTCAAATTGTTCCTGCATTAATTTGGAAAACTTTGCACATAATTTGGGGTTAGTTAACCCAAAGATAATGTCATCAACATAAATTTGTACTAACAAAATGTGCTTATTCTTAACTAAAGTGAACAAAGTTTTATCCAATACGCCGATAGTAAAATCATGATTGACTAGAAATTGTGAGAGCGTGTCATACCAAGCTTAAGGTGCCTGTTTTAAACCATACTGGGCTTTGTGTAATTTAAATACATGATTTGGTAAGAAATGATCGATAAAACCTGGAGTTTGTTCAACGTAGACCTCTTCTTGCAGTAGACCATTTAGAAAGGCGCTTTTCACATCCATCTGATACACTTTGATATTTTTGAAATCAGCAAAGGCTAAAAATATTCTAATCGCTTCAAGCCTTGCTACTGGTGCAGAGGTTTCATCATAGTCTATTCCTTCTTCTTGTCTGAAACCATGAGCCACCAGTATTGCTTTGTTTCTAACCACAGTGCCTTCTTCATTTAATTTGTTTCTAAACACCCACCGTGTTCTACTAATAGCTTGATAAGTTGGTATAGGTACAAGAAACCAAACTTCATTTCTTTTGATTTGATTCAGCTCTTCTTGCTTAGCTTCGATCCAACTGGGATTCAGAAGAGCTTCTTCAATTTTCTTTGGTTCATCCTGAGAGATAAAAGCAGCATGCATATATTCATTAATTATTTGCCTTCTGGTTCTTATTAGAGCTGCAAGATTACCACTAACCAAAGATGGAGGATGAGATTTCCTCAAGACAAAATGGTTTAAAGAAATTTCTTCCTAGTTTGATAGATTTGAATCAGGCTCAGCTAAAGCAGTAGCATGTTCTGGAATGTTCACTTCTGGTTCTGGTAAATCTTGTGTCTGAGCAATTGGTTCTACCAGAGAATGTCTGGTTCTTGATTTTGAGCATCTTTAACACTAGGTTCTGCATCATCTTCATTATCCAATTCCAGATGAATCCTATCTAACATGTTACTTAGATTTGACATGTTAGAAATTCCAGGAGCACTGCTATCTTCATCAAAGACAACATGAATAGATTCTTCAACATTAAGAGTTCTATTATTGAAAATTCTAAAAGCTTTGATTACTGCTGAATATCCAAGAAATAGTCCAGCATATGATTTAGAATCAAATGCAGACAAATAATTTTTACCGTTATTGTGAACAAAACATCTGCAACCAAATACATGAAAATAAGATACATTAGGCTTACTCCCTTTCCATATCTCATACGGAGTCTGATTGTGCCTTTTGTTGATCATTGTTCTGTTCTGGGTATAGCATGCTGTGTTGATTGCTTCTGCCCAGAAGCGTTGAGAGATGTCTGCATCTGCTAGCATTGTTCTAGCAGCTTCTTTAAGAGTTCTGTTTCTCCTCTCAGCTACTCCATTCTGTTGAGGCGTTCTAGCAGCTAAATATTCATGATGAATGCCCTGTTCATCCAAGTATAACTCAAGAATCTTGTTAGTAAACTCAGTTCCCCGATCACTTCAGATTTTAATGACAGAAATAGATTTTTCGTTTTGAATCTTTTTTAGAAGCTTGATCAGGAGACTACTGGTTTGATCTTTTCCAGCAAGAAATATTACCCAAGTAAATTTATAAAAGTTATCAACAACAACAAGTGTATATTTCATTCCCCCTGAGCTCATGATAGGGATTGGACTAAATAAGTCCATATGCAATAATTCCAAACACCTTGAAGTTGATTTACTACCTTTATTCTTGAAGCTAGATCTAACTTGCTTACCTAGTTGACATGCAGAACAGACATGATTCTTAACGAAGTTTATATCAGGCAAACCATCAACTATGTTCTGCTTCTTGAGATTATTGATTGACTTGGAATTCAGATGATTCAATCTCTTATGCCATAGCCAATGTTTATCACTAAGAGATGCAACTAAACACGTAGGAATATTAATATGATCTATATTCCATGACACTTTGTATGTGTTGCCTTCTCTTTTTTCAGTTAATACAGTAGACTCATCAGCATTTTTAATTGTGCATGTGTGCTTCTTAAAAGCCACATAGTAACCATTATCACACAGTTGACTGATGCTAATCAAGTTGTAACAAAGATTTTCAACCAATAGTACATCATTGATAGTAATGTTACCATGGATAATCTTACCTTTACCCACGGTTTTACCTTTTGAGTTATGCCCAAATATTATCCTTGGTCCAGTACAACTCATTACTTCTAATAGTAGATTTTCTGTCCAGTCATGTGTCTGAAACATCCACTCTCCGGATACCATGTGGAGCTGTTGATTTTGGCTTTCCTCTCTTGTTCCTGCAAACACAAATTTTAGTATCTGGTACCCAATCTATTTGGGTCAAATCCTTATTAGTCATTTAGGAACTCACATTTGTACAATTCTAGGTGACCTTGTACTTCGGGTATCCAAAGAGGTGTGTGCAACAGAAGGTCTGCAATTTCTAACAGAATGCATAACAGAATGTTGTTCTTCTCTTTTGTTTTTGTTGTCTGGTCTATATCTCTTCTGAACAGGTCTAGAATTATAGTGCTGGTAGTTTTTAACCTTCATAGGGGGTTGTCCTCCTGAGTTGAATCCTCTGCTGGATCTAGAACTCTGGTGAACTCTTCCCTTAGGTTCAACATAACCCAGACCATAATGCTTCCTTCTGTTCGTCTGATCTACAAACTTTTCAACTCGAACAGTTGGTACTTTAGGTTCATATGCCACACTGGATTTGACAAAGTGAATGAATTTCTATTTGCCTTTATCCAGCTCTGGCTTAGTACTTGTTTTAGAAGTGCTTTCATTATTGCTGAATCCGATACCACTCCTGTAACCGGATTGCTTCTACAATTCTTGCATCTTCTCTAAGGAAACAGAAGACTTGTTCCATGCATTTACCAAAACAGATAGCTTCTGGTTTTCAGACCTCATTGTTTGGTAATCTGCATTCACTCTTTCATTATCAGTTCTTAACTTACTAATCTCAACTTTTAAATCATTGCAGCTGTTCTCTTGCAAGCAAGTGAACTTACTGACTTGATCTTTTAAGTCTTGATTTTCAATCTTAACTTCCTCGAATGATTGAGAAACTTGAGTACTTTTCCACCATGTCATGCAGTGCTTTAATTAAATCAGTTCGTGTAGTCATTTTTCTTCTGGTCATCCTTCTTGGGCTTTGGACAATCAGTAATAAAGTGACCGATCTTTCCACAGTCAAAGTACACCATATCACCAGGTGGTGAATCCTTCTTGAAGTTCCGGTTAGGGCTTTGGTAGGCTCGGTGATTCTTTTTCATGAATCTGGAGAATTTCTTTACAAAGAGAGACATAGCATCATTGCTGATCTTTTCAGCAGTCTTCTCGGAAGTGCTCTCAATGATGGTAGCATGTAACGCTTGCGGAACAACTACAGCAGCAGCAGCAGCAGCAGCAGCTGCAAGATCCATGTCGGTAGATTTGTTGAGGGCTCTTCTCCACTTCTCACTTTCAGTTCGAACTCATAGGCTTTTAAGTCATCAAACAAGTCATGTAGCTCCAACTTGTTTAGATCTTTAGAGACTCTCATAGCCATTTTTTAACGTCCCATTCCCTGGGTAAAGCTCTCATCACCTTGAGTGCTATTTCTCTGTTTCCATACTCTTTCCCAAGAGCTGCTAGGTCATTAACCAGGCTGTTGAAACGTTCATCAAACTCATTCAAAGTTTCTCCAGCTTTCATTTTGAGATTCTCAAATTTCTGCATTGCTACAGACAGTTTATTATCCTTCGTCTGCTCATTTCCTTCACAGATTTGGATGAGTTTTTCCCAAATCTCTTTAGCAGTAGAACACATTTTGATTATGCTGAAGGTATTTTTGTCGAGGGTTTTGTAAAGAATATCCTTCGCAACATTATCAAGATTGGCTTTCTTTTTATCTTCGCCAGTCCATTCATTTCTATGCTTCTCCACCATCTAAGGTGCTCCCTCAGTAACAACAACAGCAGTGTTAGATTTTAAGATCTTCAAAGGACAATCTATGATGACAAACCACATGTCATCGTCTTGGGCTGCAAGATGAGCTTGCATCCGAATCTTCCAGTCATCAAAGTCTTCTTTTGAGAACATAGGAACCTTGCTAAAGTGTGCATATCTGTTATAAATATAGAACAAGAAAAATCTGCTCTGATACCACTTGTTGGGGATCGTTATAGAGTTTAGAGGGGGGGTGAATAAACTCGTTCCTTTGACGGTCGTTTTTGCAAAGGGTGCTAGAATCCTGTTAGAGATTATAGCTAATCTTGTTCAGGAGTAATTCCAGCAGATCACAATAAATAGTGCGGAAACTATTCGATGGAGTACGGTGAAACACAATAAAACAGTAGACAGTAGACAATGGTTGTTTATGGAAGTTCGAAGATAAACTCTTCTACGTCTCCCCTTCTTCTGTTTCCAGAAGGAATCACTAAAAAACTTTGATTTTTATAGTACAACACTTGTACACACCCACTTCAGCAAGACTTACCCTTTTCCTACTGAAACTCTTAGTTTCTCAACACAATAAGATGAATACAACATAGTTCTGGAAAAGAATCTTTTCCAATTTACACACTCATCTCAAAGATATAGTAATGTGAATATGATTGTAGAGAGAGTCAGAAACAGTCAGCACAATATGATCTCAAAAGATCAGATAACTTAATATGAAGCGTGTACTGCTTTTCTGTATATTGAGCTTGAAGATGATAAGTAAGTCTGAGTGCTCAAATCGACGTTCGTATATCAGAGAATGTGAACGTTGTTTTGGTGTTGGGTCAGCTATAAACGTCGTTGATCTTGTTTATTTATAGAGGTCTTGAATCCAACGTCTATAAACAATACGGCTTCTTTGACTTCCTGAAAAAAATCAGCTTTATTACCTAAAAAGGTTCCTGCATAAAGCTTCAGAACAATCAGTCTTGTTTCATATCATATTTGATAAGAGGTATTAAATGACTTTTTTCAGCATTAATGATGCATTTAATACTCGTACATGGTAAAGAAACTGGAACATTTAATATAAGATCGATAGGTTCTGATTCAACAAATGTCAAGTTCTGCTTCTGTTTTTCTAAGTCGATAAATACTCGAAGAGTACTGCTTTGTTAAGACGATATGAGAACTTCTACTTGTATACTATCTTCTGGTTTTACTAACGCGATCTACTGGTTTTGACTATCATCACCACAATTAAATTAAGTCTATCAAACTTCACATTTTTCTGAACCAAATTTCTTCGTAGCCCATTTTTCATGTCAGAACACATAGTCTGAATTTAATTAATTAACTGCTTTTCCTTGAGCCTGATCAAGCTGAAAATTTATACTAATAAAATTCTCTACAAGTTTAGTTCACAATGCAAAAAGCGGTTTGTCATTTCGACACTTGAGCAATGAGTTATGCCATTTTTTCCACGGCTGAAAATTCAACTTATCATATATATGTTAGAAAAATATGAAATTTCAAATTTTAAAGATCAGGATCAATTTAAAATATTCTTTCAGGAACAATCCTCTCTGATACCATTTTATAAAATCAATTGTGGGATAATCGTTGAGCTACGACAACTCGGTTCTTAAAATATTGAACAATGAGAAATTAAATCGAGTGTGATTTACAAACCAAACGGAAGACACTCTAAAATAATCTCTCGTATTAAACATTTTGAAAGGCGTTTAAAAGATATATAAGTCGAATGTGTAAAAACATTTTTGGTTGAATCATTTTATCAAACACTTGATATGCAAAATTTTAGATATTTGAATAATACAAAATATGCTTCAACAACACATCTTAAAGTCAGTATAAATAATTAAATGTAATAAATAAATAAAATCGAGTGTTTTTATGGATATTCGGAAATTAAAAACTCTTACGTCACCCCTTAGTCCACTTAGGAATCATCTACTTGATGACTTTGATTTATACATGATAAGTGCAAGAATTGCGCGTAATTTATATGAGAATCCATTTGAATTATATCAGTTTCGGACATAATTATGCTTGGTATTTGTTTTTTTTGTGTCGTGCAGGAGATGTGTAATAGCCAAGCATGGTGTACGGTACGGTTTAAGTTTTCATAAGTTTATTGACTACTTGGTCAAGTTTAAGTATAGTTTGGATGTTAAGAGTTTCGATTTATGATTTATAGTATGGTTGGTTATAGATGATGTGTAGTGCTATTGTAGCGGCGTTACGATTAAATTCATGATAATTCGTATGTTGAGCCAATTGGTATGAGTTCAATTGGAGTGATTAGATAAGACATAGAGGTGTAACTTTCTTGTTTTGAGTTTTGTTCAAATCATTGTGGAAGATAAGCCAAAAGAGCCCCGAAGTGTGTTGTGCGTTTCGTCGTTCCTCTAGTGACACATGTTGGGAGATTTAGCATAACTTTTTACTCAGACCTCCAATAGATCTGAAATTTGGAGAGATTCAAGGAAAGACATAGGGATACAACTTTGTAGTTTACAACTTTTTCTAATTCGGAAGGAAAGAGGCGTTTCTGAAGCGATCTTTAACGTGGCAGTGCGCAGAGTGGCGCCCGAGCGGTAATATATGGCCGCCCGAGAGCCACTACTTCTGGAAATTTGGGTTTCGGGCAGAATCATTGGCGCCCAAGCGGTAATTTTCGACCGCCCGAGCGCCGGGCACAGTACAAAAACGTGTTTTCGGATTTTAAGTGTTTAAATGCAAGAGTTGGTCTCATTTTTTCTCATTCTTCCTTTTCACTTTTCGTTTCTTCTTCTCTTGGGAGACTAGGGTTCCAATTTCTCTCCTTTCTTTTCTTTAATCCAAGCTTCTTGTTAGTTATTTGTGTTGAGAGCAAGATTATTTTGGGATCAAGAAAGCTAAGGTAAGCTTTTGGTTTGGTTATTTCTTAGTTTTTGGTGTTGGAGATGTTATGGGTTTGTGATGGTGTTGATTCTTTGAATTTAATAGTATTGTTGTTAGATTATTGGGTTATTGATGGTGCAAATTATGGTTTATTGTTGTAGGATTGCTACCAAGAGTATAGAATCAAGGTTTCAAGTGGTTGTAAGTGGAATCTCATTCTTGTGCTCACATGATAGTATATGTATTGTGTTTCAATGGTTTTAACATGTTATTCCCTTCCATTTGATCCATATTATGTATTGAATTACTTGATTGTATATTTGAGACAATTGAACGTCTCAATTGTGAAAAAGGGAATACAAGATAAAAGAGTTTACAAAGTGTTTACCCCAAAGAGAGTTTAAAATGATTTATGGATTGATAGATACATAGTCATAGATTGCATGCAATTAGTTGATCAACGACCATAGGCTTATATCCCTCAGAGTTATCGATTTATATCGATGGGATATAGGTACAGAGACAGAGATACTATATAGATATCAATCCAACAGAGAAAAGAGAAATACCATCTTATTGTTATATTATTGCTATGTTATTCATGATTCAGAGTTGATGGTATTTAATGTTTTTAAAGCCATGTTTTACAGAGTATGATATATGTATCCATTGCTATGTAAGAGTTCCACTTGCTAAGTTTTATACTCATTTCAGTTATTCCATGTGATGCAGATAAGAGCGACGGGCCGGGACGTTGATTGTGGGCCGGAGTCATATGCATATAGAGATGGAAGGAAGTGGAAGATTATTTTGTTATACATGATCAAAATGATATTTTGTATTTTGACGCAACACTTTTTGGATCATGTATATTCTTTTGATGGTATATATATTGGAAATGTATTTTTATCCTTCCTCCTTCAAGAAAATTTTAAATTCCGCTGTTATTTTATAAAATGGGTCAGAGGTGTCACATTTAGTGGTATCAGAGCACCGTTCTTCGGACCAATGCATATGACTTCGTCTACTTTCAACGGTCCGGGTATATCTTCTTCTACATCTGTTCATTGTTATCTATTGATTTGTATTGTGTGAGCACATTGTAGGAATAGATGCCTCCTAAGAGAAAAGCCGTAGAGGGTGAGGATAGTTCATCCTTTAGAGTTGTCGATGAGTTCGGCAAGTTGTTGAAAGAGCAAGCCAAGGTCCATAGTGAGCAGATCCAACAGTTGCTACGTATGCAAGGTACAGGCCAAGGTAGAGGACAGGGTAGAGGCCAAGTGGCTCAGGCAGTGGGAACCGATGGGATCTTTTCTGCTTTCAAGAGGATGGATCCGCCTGAATTTGCAGGAAGCACCGATCCGTTGGTGGCCGTAGAATGGATCAAGGCACTTGAGGCGATTTTCGATCATCTCAACTACGAAGACAAAGACAGAATCAGTTGTGCAGTGTTCATGTTAGTCAAGGCTGCACGCATTTGGTGGAATGCTACCAAAGTTAGTGTGGATGCTTCGACATTAAAGTGGCCAGAGTTCACTGATCTCTTTTATGACAAGTACTTCCCAGATGCACTTCGAGCACGGAAGGTGACTGAGTTCTTGGAGCTTCGACAAGAAGGTATGAATGTTGATGAGTATATTCTGAAGTTCGAGGAGGGCTGTCTGTTTGCCCCATACATTGCTTCCAACGACAAAGACAAGGGTGCTCATTTCATTCGAGGCCTTAGAGTAGAAATCAGAAGGGACATCAATATGTCGAAAGCTGTGACATTCAAGGAGATTGTAGCTAAGGCCTTGTTGGCCGAATAAGATGAGAAAGACATTGCCAGGGAAAGACAGGCGAGGCAGCAGGCCATTGCTCAGAGAGGCCAGGGTTCGAATCAAAGAGGAAAGGATCGTTTCAAGGGGAAAGGCAAGTTAGAGCCGAGTCCTAAACCACCGACAGTTCCATCTGATCCTGAGAAGCCATTGTGTCCCAAGTGCAGTAGACATCATCGGGGAGAGTGCAGATTTGGTACTCACACTTGTTATCGATGTGGCACTGCAGGCCACATTGCCAAAGATTGTCTTAGAGGAACAAGTAAAGAGAAGGTTCAGGGTCGCATCTTTACCATGACGAAGGAAGGTATAAACCATAATTCTTCTGTGATCTCTAGCACTATTTTAATTTCAGGCAGAGTAGCTACGACATTGATTGATACAGGTGCTACTCATTCTTTTATGTATGAACTATTATTGAGATCTTTGGATATAGTTCCTTCTGTTATTCCCCTTCAGTTTAATGTTGTATTGCCTTCGGGGGATGTGTTGTGCCCGACATCTATTGTGTATGCGTGCTCTGTTCAAATTGATGAGCGAGTGGTTTATACCGACTTGATTGTTATCCCGATGGTTGCGTTTGATATTATACTTGGCATGGATTGGCTATCAACCTATCGTGCAGTGATTGATTGCGTTGCTAAGACGGTGAAATTTGCAGATGATGGCAATAAGGAAGGTATGCTCGTCAGTGCAGGTACTTCGCTGGTCCTTTCTTTTATTTCGTGTCTTGAGGCTAATAAGTTGTTGTTTAGAGGTTGTGATGGGTTTTTGGCTTCGATTGTGGATGTGGATAGAATTGTGAAGTTGAATATTGATGATATTGATGTTGTGAGAGAGTTCTCTGATGTTTTTGAGGATGATGTACTGGGTTTACCACCGGACAGAGATGTGGAGTTTGTGATTGACCTAGTTCCAGGTACGGTTCCTATTTCCAAGGCTCCGTACAGAATGGCCCCTACAGAGATGAAGGAGTTGAAGACGCAGTTGCAGGATCTTTTGGATAAAGGTTTTATTCGACCGAGTTCTTCGCCTTGGGGAGCTCCGGTTCTTTTCGTCAAGAAGAAAGATGGGTCTTTGCGGCTGTGTATTGATTATAGAGAGATCAACAAAGTGACTATCAAGAATAAGTATCCGTTGCCACGGATAGATGACTTTTTGATCAGCTGCAAGGGGCTACCGTGTTTTCGAAGATTGATTTGCGATCTGGCTATTATCAGTTGAAGGTTAGGGAGTCTGATATCCCTAAGATGGCGTTCTGGACCAGGTACGGTCATTATGAGTTCCTTGTGATGTCTTTTGGTCTGACTAATGCTCCTTCAGTTTTCATGGATCTTATGAACCGAGTGTTCAAGCCTTATTTGGATAGCTTTGTCATTGTTTTCATCGATGACATATTGATCTATTCCAAGACCAGAGAGCTTCATGCAGAGCATCTCAGAGTTGTTCTTCAGTTGTTGAGAGAGAAGAGATTGTATGCTAAGCTGAAGAAATGTGAATTCTGGTTGGAGCAGATTTCTTTCTTAGGCCATGTCGTTTTGAAGGATGGTATAGCTGTTGATCCAGTGAAAATAGAGGCGATTCAGAAGTGGCCTATTCCTACCACTGTATCAGAGGTACGCAGTTTTCTTTGATTGGCGGGTTATTATCGTCGTTTTATTTCAGATTTTTTAAAGATTGCCCTGCCATTAACCAATCTGACGAGGAAGACTGTGAAGTTTGAGTGGTCCAATGAATGCCATAGTGGATTCCAAGAGCTGAAAGATAAGTTGACGACAGCTCCTGTTCTTGCATTGCCCAGTGGTTCAGAGGATTTTGTTGTTTATACTGACGCGTCGAAGAAGGGTCTTGGTGCAGTGCTGATGCAACGTGGAAAGGTTATAGCCTATGCTTCTCGCCAGTTGAACGACTACGAGAAGAATTATCCGACGCACGATTTGGAGCTGGCAGCTGTGGTTTTCGCCCTGAAAAACTGGAGACATTACTTATATGGCGAAAAGTGTGAAGTTTTCATGGACCACAAGAGTTTGAAGTATTTGTTTTCTCAGAAAGAACTCAATATGCGACAGAGGCGGTGGTTAGAGCTTGTCAAAGACTATGATGTGACTATTAGTTACCACCCATGAAAGGCAAATGTTGTAGCAGATGCATTGAGCCGTAAGTCGAGTTTTTCTTTGAGTTCTTTGATTCAGAAGCCATTGTTGTTGGACTTGCAGCGAGAAGAGATAGCTTTGGTGGTTCCGGGAACCATTGCTCGCTTTTTAGCGTTGGTTATTCGGGCTACATTGACGGACAGGATCCGTAGAGAGCAGGTCAATGATTTACAGTTGACAGAGTTGAGAGCCAGAGCAGAGGAGAGAGGGAATTCAGAGTTTGGGTTGAATGGAGATGGTTTAGTGACTTTTAGAGGCCGTATTTGTGTTCCAACTGGTGATGATATTCGTAGAGACGTCTTGACAGAGGCTCATACCGCGCCATATTCGATACATCCAGGTGGTACCAAAATGTATCAGGATCTTCGTAGACTCTATTGGTGGCCAGGTATGACGAAAGATATTGCCATGTTTATTTCTCAGTGCCTAACTTGTCAGCAGGTGAAGATCGAGCACTAGAGACCTGCTGGGACATTGCTATCTTTGCCGATTCCTCAATGGAAATGGGAGCATATTACGATGGACTTCGTGACTGGTCTTCCCAGAACGCAGAAAGGTTTTAACTCTATTTGGGTTATTGTTGATCGGTTGACCAAGTCAGCGCATTTTCTTCCAGTCAAGACGACGTATTCTATGAACCAGTATGCCGAAGAGTACATAGCAGAGATTGTTAGACTTCATGGTGTTCCTGTGTCGATCGTGTCTGATCGTGACCCTAGATTTACTTCAGAGTTTTGGAAGAGTTTGCACAGAGCTATGGGTTCACGGTTAGCATTTAGTACAACATATCACCCCAGAGTGACGGTCAATCAGAGAGAGTTATTCAGATTCTAGAGGAAGAACTCGCAATCAAATGTTAAATTTATTCATTCATTCAGCCTTTGTCTCACAAATGGAACCAAAGAAAACTGATGAAGCTCTTGCTGATCCTAACTGGGTAAATGCTATGCAAGAAGAGCAGAATCAGTTCACTCACAATAATGTCTGGAACTTAGTTCCAAGACCAACTTCAAAAACCATTATAGGTACAAAATGGGTGTACAGGAATAAACTAAACGAGGACGGTTCAGTTATACGCAACAAAGCAAGACTAGTAGCACAAAGATATAGGCAAGAAGAAGGAATTGACTACGATGAGACGTATGCTCCAATTGCAAGATTGGAAGCAATCAGAATATTTCTTGCTTATGCATCTCACAAAAACTTCAAAGTTTACCAGATGGATGTGAAGAGTGCATTCCTAAACGGTCAGTTACAAGAAGAAGTGTATGTTGAACAACCTCCAGGTTTTGTAAATCACAAACTTCCTGATCATGTATATTATTTGAACAAAGCATTATATGGTCTTAAACAAGCTCCCAGAGCTTGGTACGAAACTCTTTCAAAATTCCTAACTGATCATGACTTTACAGTCGGAGCAGTTGATAAGACCTTGTTCAAATTTATTAAAAATAATCATATTCTATTAGTTCAAATTTATGTTGATGATATAATATTTGGGTCAACTAACCCCAAATTGTGCGAAACGTTTGCTAAGTTAATGCAGGAAAAGTTTGAAATGAGCATGATGGGTGAACTGACATTTTTTCTTGGACTGCAAGTGAAGCAACTGGAAACTGGTATATTCATTAGTCAAACAAAATATACAAAGGAGTTGCTAAAGAAATTTGATTTCAAGCAAATCCTAAGCAATCACATTTCTCAGCTGCTAAAAGAATTCTGAGATATCTTATGGACATGAAAAATGTTGGGCTATGGTATTCCAAAGACTCCACCTTCAATTTAGTTGGATATTCAGACGCAGATTATGCAGGATGTAAGCTTGATCGCAAAAGTACAAGTGGATCTTGTCAGTTTTTAGGAGACAGACTGATCTCTTGGTTCAGCAAGAAGCAGACATCCATAGCTACCTCAACAACAAAAGCAGAATATCTTGCTGCTGGTAGCTGTTGTGCACAACTGATCTGGATTCAGCAACAACTGAAGGATTATGGAGTAACGTCAACTGAATCGCCCATATTTTGTGATAATACCAGCACAATTGCCATCACTTATAATCCAGTTCTTCACTCAAGGACCAAGCATATAGATGTCAGGCATCACTTCATTAGGGATCATGCGTTAAAGAAGGATATTCGACTAGAATATATTTCAACTGAACAGCAAGCAGCTGACATCTTCACAAAACCATCACCCGAGGCTAAGTTTTCTTACTTTCGAAATATTCTTGGTTTAATTGATTTATCTTAGAAATTATTAGTAATATTGCTTCACTAACAGAATTATATGCAGAAAATAAGAACACAACAAATTGAAAATAACACTTCATTAAGAATACCAACGTTCCCATTTTACAGAAGATATCATGGAATCAACTGAATCTAGCCACGCCCTAACCCAATCATTTAACTCATAAATTCGAACTCTAGCAAAAGCCCTAGATTTCGAAATTTTATCAACAACATGCCACTCCTTCCATAGCATCGCCTCCAAAAGACATTTGTCTTCAACCAAATCCCTAACATGCCTCACTTCAAAACGTTCAAGGTATTTCAGTGCTCTTGCCTCTTGAGCACGAGTAGGAATAGCACCACTGTCACTCACCCTCTTCAACTCATGAATCTTTTCCCTTGTTAACATCACCTTCTGAAAAACATATATATCCATCTTTCTCTTGATATCTTTTAAACGAGGGGTTGACTGCTCAGTAGCATGAACATGAGTGCTGCTGCATGCATCAGAATCATACATATTGAAATATTTTTGAACTGATATTGCATCACATTTTTATCACTATTATCTTATTTATAGGAAAATGATGTTGGAGAAGCTGAAGAGTCTCAAGTCAATCAATGCGTCTTTCACATTTACCAAGGACTTTAAGTTATCAGTTGTTCATTGTCAACTAACACCAGTTTGAATTCTATTAATAGTTGTTTAAATAGTCCCAGTTCATGATCAACTTATGACAGTTAGTCTTTCATCAGTTCATTTGTTTACATATCACAGCTGATGAAATATATCATTTGCAGAAAAACAAGGTTAAAACCAGATAAATATTTCATTACTTATAAATGTTGGTCTGAATTACATCATCATACTTCTCCTCCACAACAATTATCCAAAATTTCAGCCAAACAGATAGAGAAAAAGGAGCAGTCTTGAGAAAGCTGTGAGAATGAGCTATGCGCCTCAGGATCTTCAATTCCTTGCGGAGCATCAGCTGATACATGTGACCATCCTTGAAGATATCCACCCACAAAGCAATATTCAAGTGCTTTCGCACTTGATTCAATTCTGCCACCAATTCAGGAGTGGTGGCCTCCCCAGAGTTGTATAAGAGCTCAAGCTCCTGCAATCGCTCTCAGTAATGCAGACTTTCATAGAAGACTTCGTCTTCTATCTCAGCCTTCCTGGCCTCCACAGAAAAGGGAGAAAGACTTGAGTCACTCGTATCAGACATTTTTTTCTTGAATATTTTGGATGATATGTCTAAAACTAATTGAGTCATTTCTATTTATAGCAGAATATCAAGAAAGCTGAAGAATCGTCAACGTTTCAGCAAAACTAATAACCTCTCTGACTCTTAAAATTATTTTGTAGCACTACTTTAATTATTATATGCACCAATTTAGAGGGAATGTCAGTTTTTAAGAAGTTAACTGAGAAGACAATCGTTTGTGAATTCTCAACTGACTTGAATCAGTTTCCCAACTGATCGTTCAGCTTGAAAATTTTACAAATCTTCTCACATAAGTTAACCAATTAAAAACTTATTATATTCCAAAACAAATGAGGTGACTAAATTTTTATGACGTGGCATATTTTAAAACCGCTCATTATTATATACACACGATTACAGCACACGTGCACACATTTTTATTCAAAATTTTTCCGGGCTGACACGTGTCCAGAATTTGAACAGTCACGAACAAAAGCATTTTGCTTGCTTCACTTCAGTTCTATTCTTCACAATTACAATCAGTTTCTAAGATTATACAAATTTCAGAACTTATTCTCTTCAATTTGCAGATCACTACACTTTCCGAAATGGCAAACCAGATCCCAGCCCATATCTTGAATGCGATGGTCATCGATTTTAATTCGGTTCTATCAACCCAAGAAGCAGACGTTAAGAATGTATTTCTAAAGCTTGAGTCGGCAGGTCTCAGGATGTTTTTGGGACAATCTTCTCAGAAGATATACCTCAAGGAGGTAAATGAATTCTATCGGAAGGGATTTATCACTGCTAATGACACTATCTCTGTGACCATCAATGATCAGTTGCTACTCCTTTCTGAAGAAGCTTTCGGAGAAATCTTCTCTTTGCCAACTGATGGTTATGTCAGCTTTTCTGAAGTAAAAACTCATGACATTGAAGAAATGCAGTCTCGAGTATCTACTGATGGACGGAAAATCAAGGTTTCTGATCCAAAGAAGGAACTGAAACCAAAAATTCAGTTGTTAGCTGATATCGTGGCAAAGGGAATATTAGCAAAAGCCGGTTCTTATGCGGCTCTTACACTCGAAAAATTCCAGGTAATGACCATAATCATGGGTGAAAAGAAAGCAAATTGGAGATATATTTTTTTAACATCATGAAGAATATGCTCAAATCATCCAAACAGTAATGTGGCTTCGCCATCCAAATCAGTTATCTGTTAAAACTGAAGGGTTTGGTAGCTGAAAATGCTGAAACATCATCAAAATTCAAGGTCTTTACTGCCAAAAACACCTTGCCATCAAAAACCAAAATAAAGGTTGAGCCATCACCAGTCAAGAAGGCCAAAACAGCAAAAAGGAAACTGATTCTCAGTGAATCAGATTCAGAGAAAACTCCTTCCCCTAAGCTTGTCAAGAGACCAAGGACTCAAAGAACCAAACCAATTACCACAGTGGAAGTCATTCCACCAGAGAAAATTATTCAATCAGCTGCTCAACAGCCCATTCAGGCTATCCCTTTGCAAGTAGTCTCACCTGATGATTCAGTTACCAAAGCAAAGACACCAGCTAAGGTAAGAGCTCCCTTGACTCTTGTAAATCGCCCTACCATCCTGCCTAGAGCCAGATCTAAAGGTGTAATATTAAGGGAACCAGTGCATTCCACACATTCTGGAATGGATCTTCCTCACATTCTCTCAACTGACAAAGGAAAAGGCAAGCTGGTTGAAGAACCCCGGCCATCCAATGTCATTCAAACACTTATTGACCTTGTTTGGGAACAGGTCAATGAATTTGCCACATCACAATTAAAATCTTTTGATTGTTGGAAAAGTTTCAGAACAGAAATCTTTGCCAAAGAACTGAAGCATAGATCTCAACTGAAAAAGTTCATCAAGCTAGAAGCAATTGTGATGAAAGTAGTCAAAGCTGCTACAATTCCACAGGCATTAGAAAGGCAGAAATATTTCTTTAATCAGATTCGCGTCAAAAAGCTTATAAGAATGGTAGCAAAGCTGAAGTCCAACTACAATCCCACAAGTCCAACTGCATACAATGATAGATCTGTGTTCACTCAGCTGGACACATATCTTAGTAGTCTGCAGAGAGAAATCAGATTTTGGGAAGAAGATCAGGAACTAGTTCTTCATGACAAACCCCCAAACTCAAATATTGAAAAAGATTTATCCTCCTCTCCAGAAAAAGAACCAACTCCACAACAGGCAACTGAAAAGCAAGTTCAGGGAATACTTCAATCCTCTCAGACAGAACATCAGCTATATTCTGAAGCAGAACTATCCTTGGAAAACATTGATGAAATCATTCAAGCTGTTACCTTGGAGCTCAGTTAGAGGAAATACAGTATGACTCAATTACCCATTCAGCGGAACAACCAGAGCATGACATTAAGATATCATCTGAAGCACCAGCTGAGTCACTTATTGGTGAAAAATTTATATCTGCTCAAACTGAAGATCAAACTGAAGTGTCAAACCAAACTTCAGAAAAAGAAACAACTGAATCGGAAAAAGCTCAAACTGAAGCACCAGTTCAGCCAGAAACTTCTGATGAACAAGATATTCAAACTGATGAACAAGCAAAACCCTCAGAACAAGAAACTGCTGAACATGTAGAAGGTCAGTTGCTCACTGAATCAAAGGAGCGAGAACAAATTTCAGTTAATTCTCCACAGGAGGCCCCTATGTATGAACCATCCATCTCCATCATTCAGCCAGACAGTCCATTTCTTGTTCAAAACCAACGTTCATCATCTCAAATTCAAGAAAACATTCCAGCCCAGCCTATGGCTGGAACAATGGAAACTAATCAAGCATTAGTTTTTTTTGGACAAACATCGAAACATTCAGAAACGCCCAGTCAGCGACCTCCAATTCAATCCACAGAAATGGATGTTGTTCTTGAAGAAATCCAGAACATACAGTACAATATGCAGCAGATGCTCGCTGAAATCAAGAAAATTCAATTCGAACAACTGTCTCATACTGTCAAATTAGATTCTTCGACTGAATTTGACTCGGCGAAACTAAACGCTCTTCAAGACAACATGGACTCTCTTAGCCGAACTGTGCATGAAATAAAGAAGGGGCTAGTTAACTCACTCTTTACAACTCAGGATGTAATCAATCAGAGAGTTGAGCGACTGGAAACCTCTGTTTCAAATAAAATAGAATTGCTATAGACCTCCCTCACAACTGTTGCCTCAAGTATCTCATCAGATGTAAAACTTATTTCCATTGACGTTCGAAAGTTATCAGACAAAATGGAGTTGTTTGACAAAAAGGGGGAAGAACAGCAGCTGAAGAAAATTAATCAGATTGTTAGAATCAACTGATAAAATATTCTCAGATTTTATGTTATCTACAAGGAATCCAGTTATTATATTCTCAGATTTTATGTTATCTACAAGGAATCAAGTTATTTTATGATTCAGTTGCGTAATCTATTATCTACAAAGAGCTCAGTTATTCGATCTTAAATCACTTGGTTTTGTCAAACACCATAAAGGGGAAAATTGTTGGTAACTAGATTCTGGAGTTTGACAAAACATGAATCAATCGATTAACAAAATATGAATCAACTGATACGCGCAAGCAAATTCGGCACCTGAACTTATCAACTGAAATCAGCTGATACAATGATACATAGTAAACTGATCAGTTGGAACTGATCAGTTAAAACATTCAGCTGAATGCCTCAAAGTCTCTCAACTGAAGATGTCTCGGGAAAGAACAAAGAAGACATAACAGATTACAAGAGCACCGCACAACAACCAAGACTACTTAAAACAACGCATTCTGGACAAAGCAATTAAGACGCCGAATTACAATGAATGAAGCAAACAATATCGAAGGAATAATCAAGTGGAAACCAACGGATACAAAGATTCAAATTTATCTCAAGATTACCGTTGGAAAAGAAGAGTATAAATATGGCAGAAGAAAAAGAAGAAAGTAGATACATCATTCAAAACTTGCTATTACTCTGTCAAAATCTCAGCTCACTCTTACTTGATTTATTCGTAGCAATCAAGGCTACAAGTTGAGCAAACTAGCACTCTGTAATATTTGTTAATTCAATAGTGCTAAGATCAGTTACGCACAGAGATCATTTTGTAATACTAAGAGTTTCAGTTTAGGCAGTGGGTAAGTCCTAACTGAAGTGGATCTGTACAAGTGTTGTATTGGATCAAAGTCTTTTAGTGGAAATCCTATCCTTGTGATAGAAGGGGTGACGTAGGAGTAATTAAATTCTCCGAACATCCAGAAACAATCATTGTGTATTTTATTTCAGTTCTGTATTCTATCTGTCAGTCAGTTACCTTCCGCAACTACCTCAGTTTAACTGATTGATATTGACCAATAAGATTCCGAGAATCAGTTTGTCACCAAAATGAACTCAAAAATTCGAAAAGACCAATATTAATTGAGAGTATTTATTCAACCCCCCCTTCTAAACACTCTTGACACGTCAATCGATCCTATCAAAAGCGCCACAGCGCAAATGTTTCAACAAAGCGCCGCAGCTTCAATATTGCGAACATGAAATGTTTCAACAAAGCGCCGCACTGTAAAGGAAGAAGCGCCACAGAGCTAAGGCTTGAAGGGGGAAAACAAGCGCCTAGGCGCCATATATACAGCGCTGCAGCGCCAAGAGTGTTGAAGGGAAAGTGCCTAGGTGCTACAACCCAGCCGAAACGCTAGGATCACTGAACCACAAGCGCCTAGGCGCTACACCTCCAGCGCTGCGGCTCAACCACTAGACTTCACAAACAGGCAGCATCGCGGCGCTAACATACGCAAAAAATGGATTATTGGGCTTTATTTGACGGGCTCGAGAGAAGGATAAAAAGAAGAATATGGTTTCAGGCAGAGAGCAACCCTTTTTTGGAGAGAAAGAACATGAGAGACGAGAGCACAAGTTGGAGACGAATTTGAACGTGAGGATTGATCTCAACGACGAATCTGGGGACAAAGACGCCACTTCTGATTTGTTATCTAATCTATCGCCCTTTTTAATTCTTGTGTTGAGATGTCTAAATCTTCAAACATGCTTTGTTTTTTTTAGATTTCATTATGCAATAACTTTTCAATTCTAGAGGATGATGTAGCTTTGTTGACACGATAATTTTTACTTACTTGTTTATGTTATTGAATTCCTTTTGGTTTAATTGTGTTTCCTAGTTCTTATCGATTTCAATTTACCAGCCGTAAATTGTTTGTTATCTAAATAATTCTACAACTCGGGAGAGGGACTAGAATTATGGATCATTAGGTACACATCGTTAAATGATTATATTGTTAGGAAGGCATATAACTTTAGCGAGGCCTAGTAAGATCATCGTTTGCATATATCATTTAAACTTATATTTTTTTAGGAATGTTTGAGTCTAATTTTGAATTATACAATTTATTCATCACTTGGGAAAGGAGAATAAAATAATTAAATGTTCTTGGCTATTGAATGAATGGAATTCATGAATATGAAATCAACCGGGAATAGTTATCGTGAAAACTAAGTGAAATCGCTCCTCTAGATATTTTCTATCAATGATATTTTCTCAATTCGGTTATTCGATTACAATTTATTTACAAGTAATTCGTTTTCAGTAAACCAAACCTTTAATTTATTCTTCTATATAAAGTCGTGACTATTTTAACTACAAGCACTGATATACTTTTATATATATACTCCTCTTGGGAACGATACTTTACTCTCTTATATTAAAACTTGACAACCGTGCGGTTGTGAGCGGAAAATACGCGACAATACAACACTTTGTACAAACCCATTTCAGCTTAAGACTTATCTATTGAAACAAACCCCATTCCCATAGCATTTAAAGTAAAGAAAGAAATAGCATATGCGGAAGCATCACATTAAAAAGGGACGAAACTTGATACCAAGTGATAGTAAATACCATCTACATAAAAATTTCAAACTTTTAACTTAATCATTCACAAAATATCATTCAACACACAGCCAAAAGCCAACACTAAATTTTTCCCGACATTCATTTGCAACATACAAAATTCTTGAAACTTCCAATGTTCAATATACTCTAAAATACAAGTGTTATAACAAACATTCAAAGATTTCCTTTTCCTTAGTCATACGACTTCTTCAGCCTCGGACAATCCATTTCAGTCTTTCTTGTCACCTGCATCACATGACATTAACTGGAATGAGATATAACTAAGTAAGTAGAAATCTATCAATAACAAATACATATACATAGGCTTGACTTGAAACATGGCTATAGCAATGGCAATGAAATTGAATAATACTATCTTCAAATGGACAATAATATCAAAACAATAAAGATAGTATTTCTTAGCGTGGATTAAAGAAAGGAAATGACAGTTCTGTGACCTGACCTGTGGTAGTATCTCTTTGATATAAATATCAAAACTGTGAGAGATACTTCATAATCATGTGATTGGCCAATGACATGCATGAACTACTATCATTCATTGGCTTTAATCAAAGGAAATCTCATTGAGGCAATAAATCAAACACTTGATAGGCACAAATGTTTATTAGCTCCTTGATCAATGAATTCAATAATGATCCGTGAACAATGAATATGTAACAATATATATATCAAGTATATACCAATGAAAGGAGCTACTCATCAATAAACATGGCTCATATACATATATTTATCATGTGAGCACAAGGAGAAGTTTCTACTTACAACCCGACATGCAATTGGTTGTTAGGGTGACCTTGAGTGAATTCCTACAACATCATACATAATAATAATCAACAATCATCACCAATATCTATGAAAATCAATAATTTAACTTAACCCTTTTATATTTTAAACCCTTCTAATTTCCAAGAAATACAAAGTGCTTACCTTTTAAATTAAAGGTAGAAGACACTAGGAATCAACTATGATTCTTGAACTTGAAGTGGAGAATCGTGGAAGAAGAAACTTGAGGGAGGAAGGGTTTGATCAATTAGGGGGAATTGGAAATAAGAATAAGCCCCTAGAATGTTATAAATAAGTCCATCACTTCATAAAAATCGCATTCTAAAACCACACTTTGGCACGTCTAGCGCCGCGGCGCCACTTCTTTGGCGCCGCGGCGCCAGGGCTTCGACACAGCGCTGCTTCCTTGCGCTGCGGCGCTGCTCCTGCACCACATGAGCATCACTAACACACCTAAATCCATCACTTTCCAATCCTATGCAATACCAATGAACAAAACATCCATATACATCCTTTAATCATCCATCAAGACATCACATCAACAACTCATCCTTTTCCATAATCCATAACAACTATGTAATATACCATTAACAACAATAAACATACTAAAACCATGTCAATAAACATAACCATATCCCATATTCTCACCCATTAAACCATATAAAATGTTCATAACCATAATAAACCATAAATATTATCATCTTAAAAGGTTGGGCTATTACAATCTCCCCTCCTTATAAAAATTTCGTCTTCAAATTTGCTTACCGTTGAATAAATCGGATAACGATGCTTCATCTCGTCTTCCGGTTCCCACGTGTCTTTTTCAATCACATGATTCTTCCATAAAACTTTTACAAGTCCAATTTCTTTATTTCTTAACACTTTTACCTTGTGATCAAGAATTTGAATCGGCATTTCTTCGTAGATTAGGTTAGGTAGAAGGTCCAATGATCCGTGCCGAAGAACATGAGATGGATTGGGAAGATATTTACGTAACATAGAGACATGAAAGACGTTATGAACTCGTTCCAAGTCTGGTGGTAATGCAATACGATAAGCTCGGTCTCCAATTTTGTCAAGAATCTCGAATGGCCCAATGTATCTAGGACTTAATTTACCTTTTCTTGCCAAATCTCATAACTCCCTAGAGATAAGCTATTTTAATAAATACATGATCACCAACCTCGAATGCTAAAGGTCGTCGTCGAACATCGGCATAACTCTTCTGTCGAGACTGAGTGGTTCTCATTCTTTCTTGGATCACTTCTACAACATCTCCTGTTTGTTGAACCAATTCTGGGCCCAACATCTTCCTTTCACCTAGTTCTTCCCAATACAAAGGGGATCGGCACTTTCTTCCATATAAGCCTCGTAGGGTGCCATGCCGATTGAAGACTGGTACCTGTTATTATACGTGAATTCTACTAAAGGCAACTTAGAATCCCAACTTCCTAGAAAATCAATTGTGCAAGCTCGTAACATATCTTCAAGAATTTGGATTACCCTTTCGGATTGCCCGTCGCTTTGAGGATGATATGCTGTGATAAAGGCCAACTTGGTGCCTAAGGATCTGTGCAAACTCTTCCAGAATTCAGAAGTAAACCTTGGTTCACGATCAGATACAATTGATACAGGGATTCCATGAAGTCTGACAATCTCAGCCACATAGACTTCAGTATACTGGTTCATTGTAAATGTTGTCTTGACCGGAAGAAAATGAGTCGACTTGGTTAACCTTTCAACAATCACCCATATGGAGTTGTAACCCATTGGTGTTCTTGGAAGTTCCATTACGAAGTCCATGGTTATGTGTTCCCACTTCCATTGAGGTATTGGGAGAGATAGCAAAGTCCCAGCAGGTCGTTGATGCTCAATCTTAACCTGCTGACAGGTTAGACATTCAGAAATACATAACATAATATCTTTCTTCATACCTGGCCACCAATAAAGACGTCGAAGATCTTGATACATTTTTGTACTGCCAGGATGAACTGAATAAGGCGCTGAATGAGCTTCAATAAGAACATGTTTACGAATATCATCCCCTACAGGAACACAAATTCTACCTCGAAAGGTCAATAACCCATTACTATTCAAACCGAACTCAGAAACTCCTGTCAGATCACTTTTATTCTTCAACTCTAATAACTGAAGATCCAGTTGTTGTTCCTTTAAAATTCGATCAATCAAAGTAGAGTGAAGAACTAATGCAGATAACTGATTTACTGTACCTGGAGATACCAAAGTTATTTCGTTCCTTTGCAAATCGAGTAACAACGGTTTTTGAATCATGGAATACAATAAATAACTGGATTTACGGCTTAAAGCATCCGTAAAGACATTAGCTTTTCCAGGATGATAGCTAATGGTGCAATCATAGTCTTTTAACAGTTCCAACCACCTCCGTTTCCTCATATTCAATTCTTTCTGCGAAAATAAATAACTCAAACTTTTATGATCTGTAAAAATTTCACATTTCAAACCGTATAAATAGTGCCTCCAAATCTTTAAGGCGAATACCACAGCCGCCAACTCCAAATCATGCGTGGGATAATTCTTCTCGTATTCTTTTAGCTGCCGAGAAGCATAAGCAATCACTTTCCCACGTTGCATCAACACAGCACCTAACCCCTGCTTTGAAGCATCTGTATATACAACAAAATCCTCAGTACCACAAGGAAGTACTAATACAAGGAGAGAGGTTAACTTATCTTTCAAAAGTTTGGAATGCTTGTTGGCATTTTATGGTCCATTCAAATTTGTTAGCCTTTCGTATCAAGCTCATCAATGGCAATGCTATTTTCGAGAAGTCCGCTATGAATCGTCTGTAATACCCTGGCCAAATCAAAAAAACTCCGTACCTCTGAAACTGTCTTTGGAATGGACCATTGTTTAATAGATTCAATTTTGGATGGATCGACTGCTATTCCTTCTTTTGACACGATATGGCTCAAAAACGCCACTTGCTCTAACCAGAACTCACATTTCTTTAATTTCGCATATAATTGCTTCTCCTTCAATGTCTGTAACACGATCCTCAAATGCTCACTATGAAGTTCTCGCGTCTTAGAGTAAATCAAAATGTCATCACTAAATACAATCACAGAAGTATTCAAATATGGCTTAAAGACACGATTCATCAAATCCATAAACACTGAAGGAGCATTGGTTAATCCAAACGACATCACCAAAAATTTGTAATGGCCATACCTCGTTCTAAAAATAGTCTTGTGTATGTCCTCCGTTTTTACCTTCAATTGATGATATCCGGATCGAAAATCGATTTTCGAAAATACGGTGGCCACTTGCAATTGATCAAAAAGATCGTCGATTCGAGGCAAAGGATATTTATTTTTAATAGTTAACTTATTGAGTTCTCGATAATCAATGCATAACCTCAACGACCCATCTTTCTTTTTCACGAACAAAACCGGAGCTCCCCATGGCAAGGAACTAGGACGGATAAAACATTTATCTAATAACTCCTGAAATTGATTCTTCATATCCTTCATCTCAGTTGGAGTCATTCTATACGGAGCTTTAGAAATTGGAGCTGTACCTGGACTCAATTCAATAACAAACTCTACCTTCGATCAGGAGGTAAGCCAGGCACATCATCAGCAAATATATCAGGATATTCCTGAACCACTTCAATATTCTGTAATTGCACATTATTTCCCTATTCACATCTGATACTAAGGCCAGAAAACTAGTACATCCTTTATTCAACAATTTAATAGCTTGCAAGCAAAAAATAATGGGAGTACTTATCGATGATCCTAGACCAACAATTTCATTATTCTCATGGTCATCTATTAAAAAATTCACGGTCTTTTTCACACAATCAATTACTGCACGATTAGCAGATAACCAATCCATCCCCAATATAACATCAAAAGCAACCATCAGAATCACAATAAAGTCAGCATACAACAATCTCAAACCTATCTGTACCGGATATGCCTTAAGGATACTAGTAGGACAAATTTCATCACCAGAGGGCAACATAATATTGAAATGTAAAGGCATGACAGTAGGCTCGCGAAATAAAGAGTGCATAAATACTTCAGACATAAAAGAATGAGTTGCTCCAGTATCAATCAACGTAAGTGCTTTGTAACATACCGTATTTTTTACTACTTAAAATTTGTAAAAAAATAAAAATTAATAACTCTCAATTTTGATTTAAAATAAACTGTACGTCTCCAAAAGTGGTTGCAACCAAATATCTAAAAATAAAGTTCACCAAAAGCATCTGATTAAAATCTCATAACCAGTAACATAAATAATAGTATTTTGATCATTTCAAAAGACTTAAAACATGTCGGTCCTCGGGTTTAGCCTCCCGCTCAGTCCAAGCCAGCTCCTTGGTCCCCACCCCTAGTCTCCTCCAAGTCATCCTCACCTGCATCGATCAAGTCTAGTGAGTCTAAAGACTCAACACGTATAAACTTGAAGCAACGAGTAATATGTAATAAAATCACGTGCAGCTTTAAAGTAGAACATACATACGGGAACTTGAACTAGCATAAATAAACTTGAACATACGTACACACATACATAGACGTGCCATAACATGAAACTTTCTTAAACGTGCTTGCGTACTTATACATACTTGAACATACTTAAACTTCATCATTTTGCGTAGAGGCATGTTTCAAAGCAAGTGACCCATAACATAAATCGCCTGATCAAACTAAACCACAATACTGGGCTGACAGGGACGAATCCACTGCCACATGCATGAGATCCCAGTTCATGCTTTAACGGGTGGATTGGTCCCCGTTCATGCTTTAACGCTTTTCAATCCTGATCTAAACCCGTTCATGATTTAACAGGGTGGATTGGTCCCTGGTCATGTTTTACCGCTTTCCAATCCCATACATAATTTGGTCACAAGACATCTAGCAAACCTCAAAAACTTAATATATTTTCTTTGCACGTCGAATATACTTACTTGGCGTTGAGGGATTTGTTGGATCTCGCTTGGGGCCGCTGCTGAACATACTAACATGAACTCAAACACTTAGTTGCATAACTTAGACATAGGTATTCGTACTCCCCCGAATCAAGTATATAGCTTAAGACATTCTAAAATACTCGGGACTTGACCTCATTCAATTGATGTACTAAACCATGACATGAAACCCCAAAGCAAACAATAAATTTTTCCAAAAACATGAAGTACACGGACCCCGTGCCCGGGTCCGTGTACAGGTCCGTTTAGGTTCGTTAAAAGTCATACCGAAAAGAAGGGAGGGCATGGACCCCGTGCTAGGGTCCATGTAGGGGTCCGTGTGGGCTCGCAATATTGACACTAAGAAGAAAACAAAGGCACAGACCCCGTGTAAGGGTCCGTCCCGGGGTCCGGGTACCTGCACTAATTGGAAACCCACGAAAATTTAATACATGTATTGCTTAACATTCTAAACTCGATCATACGGACTATGAACCGACAGCTCGAGACCCATCCTAAGGTTCTACCTCATTGATACAACCTGTGCAAACACCCCGAAACAACGACGCCCATCCTAATACAATACAATCTCATAAACTCGGAAATTGACACCAATCGTTTCTTACGAATTCTAATGAATTCAATTGCCTATCGACACTAACCGACCTACCAAATACCAACCCAACATCATACTAATCGTACCTAGACGCAGCAACGATCACCTGTCGATCTCCAACGAAGCCTGCAACAATAAAACTTCAAGAACACATCAATACATAATTTTCTGAAAAATGTAGTTTGAGCAGTCCCACGAAAAACATCATAACTCCCTCAATTGTTATCCAAATAATTCGAATTTTCTAGCAAATCGAAGGTATCAAAAATTTCTACGTTTTATATGTTGAAAGTTTTCTCAAAATCATGACCGAAAAATCGCAGTTTTAAATAAGACAGCAAAAATCGAGATTTGTAATCCAAAAACCGTTTCAAAATTGATCCAAACATCATTTCTCAAACTTCTACACATCACACATGTATTTTTACGCAATAAATAACAACACAACGCATAATATAACGATGTCAATGCAGAAATAACAGAATATACGTGCCTTTTGATATTAAAATTTACCGAACCGACGATACCGAAGCGGAGATGGCGCGAGGATTGATCCGGGGCGATTGTGGCTCGGTTTTTCTTGAATTAAAATCACCAAAACTTGCTGGAAATTTGAAAGAAAGGGGCCGCTATTGCTATACTCAATAACCCTAGGTTTTCTCTCTCAAAAATATTAAATATCTAAAAATAGAGTGGGAAGGAATTGTGTGTGTTTGTACGTGAGTGTGTGTGTGTGTAGATAGGTGTGTGCGTGAGTTTTAGGTAGTGGGGAGGGGATTAGAGATATTAATTAGGAAAATAAATTGTTTAATTAGTAATTAACAACTAATAAAAATGCTAATCCACCTCTAACTTTAGCAAAATCCTTTAATTTAAAATAAAGTTCACATGTAATAAATCTTTAAAAGTTTTAAAACTCTAAAATTCATAAATAAATAACTTAGGCTTTAATAATGCTGAAACTTAACAACTTAATATGAAATGCCCGAAACTTAATTTAAAATAAATTACCACGTTTTTAAAATTACCAAAAATCGTCCCCGGTCTCATCTCCTCGATCCCGCATCGAATATTCGTCTGAAACAAGAAACTCAAGAAAACATTTTAACGTGCATCACATAAACTTACATAATTTAAATGCATGGAATTTACGTGTACTGATTTTGGGCACTACAGTTCCTCCCCCACTTATATAAATTTCGTCCTCGAAATTACATCTTACCGAACAACTCCGGGTAGCGAATTCTCATATCTGCCTCGGACTCCCAAGTGGCCTCCTCCACTGATTGATTTAGCTACCTGACTTTGACCAGCTTGGTCACCTTGTTCCGAATTCTACGCCCCTGACTGTCTAGGATTTGGATGGGTTTTTTCCTCGTATGAAGGGTCTGGAGTCAACTGCAACGGCTCATAACTCAACACGTGCGAAGGATTAGCTAGGTACTTCCTCAGCATCGAGACGTGGAACACATTGTGTACATCGACCAGGTTCGGTGGTAGGGCTACACGATAAGCTAGTGTCCCAACTCTATCAAGAATTTTGAACGGTCCAATGAACCTCGGACTTAGCTTGCCTCTTTTCCCAAATCTCATAACACACTTCATAGGTGCTATCTTCACAAAGACGTGATCACCTACGGCAAACTCTAGATCCCTTCTCCACTTGTCAGCATAACTCTTTTGGCGACTCTGGACGGTCTTCATCCTGTCTCGAATATTGACCACCACATCTGCAGTCGGCTAAACAATTTCTGGATCAAGTTCTGCTCTTTCACCGATTTCATCCCAATGAATCGGCGATCTGCACCTCCTTCCATACAATGCTTCCTAGGGAGCCATACCTATAGATGATTGAAAACTGTTGTTGTATGATGTGAACTCCACTAGAGGTAGTTTAGATTCCCAAGTCCCCTGAATATCGATCATACATGCTCGCAATAAATCCTCCAAAATTTGAATCACGCGCTAAGACTGGCCATCTGTCTGCGGGTGAAAAGATGTACTGAATAGCAACTTCGCCCCCATGGCTGCATGCAAAATCTTCCAAAAGGACGATGTGAACCTCGGGTCCCTGTCGGACACAATAGAAACTGGGATCCCATGCAACCGAACTATCTCCTTGATATAAAGCTCCGCATACTGCGTCATGGAGAAAGTCGTCTTCACTGGCAGGAAATGTGCTGACTTGGTGAGTCGGTCCACTATAACCCAAATGGCATTGAATCATCTGACTGACCTCGGCAAACCAATCACAAAGTCCATTGTAATATTCTCCCATTTCTACTTTGGGATAGGAAGTGGCTTAATCATTCCTACTGGCCTCTGATGCTCTGCCTTCACTTGCTGGCAAGTGAGGCATTCAGACACAAATCTGCGGATGTCTCGCTTCATCCCTGGCCACCAATACAAAACCTGCAGGTCTTTGTACATCTTGGTACCTCCTGGGTGAATGGAATACGGAGATGCATGTGTCTCTGTGAGAATATCCTCTCTGATCGAATCAATACTAGGCACCCACATTCTACCTCTGTATCTCACAATACCATCAAACACTGTGCAGAGTATACTGCCCTAGCTTCATCCTTCAATCTCCATTTCTTTAACTGTTCATCTGAAGACTACCTGCCCGGATACGACCTAGTAAGGAAGACTGGACTGTCAGATTAGACAGCCTTCGAGCTCTGCCCTTGCAATAAACTTCTAAACCAAAGTTCTGAATCTCTGACTGAAGAGATCTCTACACTGACAACTGTGCTACAACTGCGACTTTTCTGCTCAAGGCGTCTGCAACAACATTAGCCTTCCCTGGATGGTAGCTAATCTCGCAATCATAGTCTTTCACCAATTCTAACCACCGTCTCTGTCTCATATTCAGCTCTTTCTGCATGAAGAAATACTTGAGACTCTTGTGATTAGTAAATATCTGGCATTTCTCGCCGTACAAGTAGTGTCTCCATATTTTCAACGCAAAGACAACAGCTGCTAATTCCAGATCGTGAGTCGGGTAGTTCTTCTCGTGCACCTTCAATTGCCTGGAAGCATAAGCTATGACCCGACCATGTTGCATCAAAACTGCGCCTAAACCAAGCTTAGATGCATCAGTGTATAGCACAGAATCTCCTTGCCCTGATGGCATGGCTAACACTGGCACTGAAATAAGAGCTTGCTTCAAAGTATCGAAGCTCTTCTAACATTTATCACTCCAAATGAATTTAGCATTCTTCTTGGTCAGTGAAGTGAGTGGTAGTAACCTGCCAAGCCTAAGAAACTACGGATTTCTGAAGCATTCTTCGGTTCAACCCAATCCTGGACTGCTGCTACCTTAGCTGGATCCACCTCAATACCACTGCTAGATATTATATGGCCCAAAAACGCTACCTTCTCCAACCAAAATTCACACTTATTGAACTTCGCAAACAACTTACGACTCTGCAAAACCTGCAAAACTGTCCTCAAATGCTGGTTGTGCTCCTCATGGCGCTTCGAGTAAATAAGGATATCGTCAATAAATACTATGACGAACTGGTCAAGGTAAGGTTGAAATACTCGGTTCATGAGGTCCATGAAAATTGCCGGGGCATTCGTCAGCCCAAACGGCATTATTAAGAACTCGTATTGCCCATACCTGGTCCTGAAAGCCGTCTTGTGAACATCTGCATCTTTCACCTTCAACTGGTAATACCCTGATCGAAGATCTATCTTAGAGAACACTGTAGCTCCCTGCAACTGGTCAAACAAGTCTTCGATTATAGGAAGTGGATATTTATTCTTAATCGTTACTTTGTTCAATTCTCAGTAATCGATACACAGCCTCATGCTCTCATCCTTCTTCTTTACAAAGAGCACTAGCGCGCCCCACGGTGAGAAACTAGGGCGAATAGATTCCTTGTCCAGAAGCTCCTGTATCTGCTGCTTGAGCTCTAACATCTCAGCTGGAGCCAAACGGTACGGTGCCTTAGAGATTGGCACTGTGCCTGGCATGAGATCAATTGCAAACTCCACCTCTATCTCTGGTGGAAGGCCTGTGACATCATCTGGAAAGACGTCAGGAAATTCTCTGACTACTGGCACATCTGATACTGACGGAGTGGGTACGTGAGGTACGGAAATAATGCTGGCCAAGAAGGCCTGACAACCCTTATGCACAAGTCTCCGCGCCTGCATGCAAGGGATCATGCGCGGGAAACTTCTCCACCTAGCTGGCTCGAAGAGAAACTGTTCCATGCCCAGCGGCCTAACCAATACTGACCTTTTCTGAAAATCAATGAGAACTTTTTTCTTCGTCAGCGAGTCCATACCCAAGATAATATCGAATTATGGCATTGGCAACACAATCAAATCTGCATACACTAGGTGGCCCTGCAGCTCGAGATCGATGTCTCTGACCACGCTAGCAGCTGATATTTCTTCTCCCGATGGGACTGTCACAGAATAGCTCACATCGACTCCAATAGACTTGATGTCTAGGTGACTAGCGAATGTCTCTGAGATGAACGAGTGGGTGGCTCCTGAGTCTATCAGGGCCTTCGTGGCTAATCTCTTGATGAAAATATTTCCTGAGAGACGTTAGCACCACGCAACTTATATCTCAAAGTTCTAATAGTAGTCTTATGCAACAAAAAAACACCAAAAATTCCATCTAGCATCCTAATAATCCCAATTCAAAAAAAACATGCAAGGCGAAAATTTAATACTGTATGGAATTAAATAAGTTACCCGTCAACAGTGTAATGTCTGGGTTCGCCTCCTGTGCATGCATGGCAAGCACTCTGCCCTGAGTTGGCTGCCTCCACTGCGGACACTCCTTTAACATGTGGTCACTGGCTCCACATTTGAAACACTTGCCTGACCCATACAAACAATGTCCCGGGTGCTGGCGATTGCACTTCGGGCCCACCGGGTACTCTCCCGGCCTATGAGGAGCTTTCTGCTGTGGAACAGGGCCCTTGCCTTTCGGTGGTCCCTAATGGGGCTTCTTCCCTGGTTGCCCATGGAACGGCCTCTTAAGCTGAGGTCGTTGTTGCTGCTGCTGCTGCTATGGTGGCTGATAGGGCCTCTTGCCCTGCCTATCAACCTCGATATCACTCTGGTCCTGCTTTTCCGCCAAGGCTCTAGATACTGCCATGGCATAGGTAGTCGGACCAGCAACCCTGACATCACGGCGCAAGATCGGCTGCAAACCATCCATGAAATGCCTCAGCTTCCCATGGGCATAATTAGCTATCAGGGGCACAAAGTGACACCCCCTCTCAAACTTTCTCACAAACTCCGCAACGCTGCTACCCCCCTGCCACAATGTCATGAATTCCCTGGAGAGTCTGGACCGTACTTCTTCATTGAAGTACTTGGAGTAGAATACCTCCTTAAAGCCATTCCAAGTCAATGTCTGCAAATCGACTGATACTGACGCACTCTCCCACCATAGTCTGGCGTCCCCTGACAGAAGAAAAGTTGCACACCTGACCCGGTCTGCGTCTGTCAGCTCCATGAAATCGAAGATTACTTCGATGGACTTAATCCATCCTTCAGCTATCATCGGGTCAGTGGTCCCCGAAAACTCCTTTGCGTTCATCCTCCTGAACCTCTCATACACTGCTTCCGATCTGGGCCTCGCCCCTGTATCCACTGCTGCCTGGTTCCCCGCAAACTGTGCGAAGAACCGAGTCATGCCTGCAAGCATCTGTGCCTGCATATCTGGTGGTGGAGGTGGGGGATTGGCCCTCTCCTCATCTCGAAGCTCTCGGTCCTCTTCCCTAGCTTCACGGTTAATCAAACGTCTAGAAGGCATACTGTTCCAGAATTTACCCAACACGTAAGTCCCACATGCATGAACATGATATCAATATCATAAGATGCACGTACTTGAACTTAAAAATATGTACATGCTGAAATCAGAACTTCATGCTTACTACATAACATAAATTTAAAACCTTAAAACTTACAGACTTGAGGTATGACTTCGTGAGCTTCTTGAGACTGGCAGTAGGCGTAACCCTTTACAAGAACACCTCTCTGATACCAACTGTAACATACCGTACTTTTTACTACTTAAATTTTGCGGAAAATTAAAAATTTTCTTGATTATAAAATAACTCTCAATTTTGATTTAAAATAAACCGTACGTCTCCAAAAGTTGTTGCAACCAAATATCTAAAATAAAGTTCACCAAAAGCATATGATTAAAATCTCATAACCAATAAAATAAATCAGAGTATTTTGACCATTTCAAAAAGACTTAAAACATGGCGGTCCTCGGGTTTAGCCTCCCGCTCAGTCCAAGCCAGCTTCTTAGTCTCCACCCCTAGTCTCCTCCAAGTCATCCTCACCTGCATCGATCAAGTCTAGTGAGTCTAAAGACTTAACACATATAAACTGGAAGTAACGAGTAATAAGTAATAAAATCACGTGCAGCTTTAAAATAGAACACACATACGGGAACTTGAACTAGCATAAATAAACTTGAACATACGTACACACATACATAGACGTGCCATAACAAGAAACTTTTCTTAAACGTGCTTGCATACTTGTACATACTTGAATATACTTAAACTTCATCATTTTGCGTAGAAGCATGTTTCAAAGCAAGTGACCAATAACATAAATCGCCTGATCAGACTAAACCACAGTACTGGGCTGACAGAGACGAATCCACTGCCACATACATGAGATCCTCGTTCATGCTTTAACGGGTGGATTGGTTCCCGTTCATGTTTTAAAACGCTTTCCAATCCTGATCTAAACCCGTTCATGATTTAACAGGGTGGATTGGTCCCTGGTCATGCTTTACCGCTTTTCAATCTCATACATAATTTGGTCACAAGACATCTAGCATACCTCAAAAACTTAAAATATTTTCTTTGCACGTCGAACATACTTACTTGGCGTTGAGGGATTCGTTGGATCTCGCTTGGGGCCGCTGCTGAACATACTAGCATGAATTCAAACACTTAGTTGCATAACTTACACGTAGGTATTCGTACTCCACCGAATCAAGTATATAGCTTAAGACATTCTAAAATACTCGGGACTTGACCTCATTCAATCGATGTACTAAACCATGACATGAAACCCCAAAGCAAACAATAAATTTTTCCAAAAACATGAAGTACACGGACCCCGTGCCCGGGTCGGTGTACGGGTCCGTGTAGGTTCGTTAAAAGACATACCGAAAAGAAGGGAGGGCACGGACCCCGTGCTAGGGTCCGTGTGGGCTCCCAAGATTGGCACCAAAAAGAAAACAAAGGCACGGACCCCGCGTAAGGGTCCGTCCCGGGGTTCGGGTACCTGCGCTAATTGGAAATCCACGAAAATTTAATACATGTATTGCTTAACATTCTAAACTCGATCGTACGAACTATGAATCGACACCTCGAGACCCATCCTAAGGTGCTACCACATTGATACAACCTGTGCAAACACCCCGAAACAACGACGCCCATCCTAATACAATACAATCTCATAAACACGGAAATTGACACCAATCGTTTCTTGCGACTTCTAATGAATTCAATTGCCTATCGACACTAACCGGCATACCAAATACCAACCCAAAATCATACTAATCATACCTAGATGCAGCAACGATCACCCGTCGATCCCCAACGAAGCCTGCAACAATAAAACTTCAAGAACACATAATACATAATTTTCTGAAAAATGCAGTTCGAGCAAGTCCCACGAAAAACACCATAAATCCCTCAATTTTTATCCAAATAATTCGAGTTTACTGTAAAATCGAAGGTATCAAAAAGTTCTACGTTTTATATGTTGAAAGTTTTCTCAAAATCACGACCAAAAAATCGCAGTTTTAAATATGACAGCAAAATCGAGATTTGTGATCCAAAAACCGTTTCAAAATTGATCCAAACATCATTGCTCAAACTTCTACACATCACACATGTATTTTTACGCATAAATAACAACACAACGCATAATATAACAAGATCGATGCAGAAATAACAGAATATACATGCCTTTTTATATTAAAATTTACCGAACCGACGATACCAAAGCGGAGATGGCGCGAGGATTGATCCGGGGCGATTGTGGCTCGGTTTTCTTGAAATAAAATCACCAAAACTTGCTGGAAATTTGAAAGAAAGGTGCGTCTATTGCTATACTCAAGAACCCTAGGTTTTCTCTTTCAAAAATATTAAAAATCTGAAAATAGAGTGGGAAGGAATTGTGTGTTTGTACGTGAGTGTGAGTGTGTGTGTGTGTGTGTAGATAGGTGTGTGCGTGAGTTTTGGGTAGTGGGGAGGGGATTAGGGATATTAATTAGGAAAATAAATTGCTTAATTAGTAATTAACAAGTAATAAAAAGCTAATCCACATCTAACTTTAGCAAAATCCTTTAATTTAAAATAAAGTGTACATGTAATAAATCTTTAAAAGTTTTAAAACTCTAAAATTCCTAAACAAATAATTTAGGCTTTGATAATGCTGAAACTTAACAACTTATATGAAATGCCCCAAACTTAATTTAAAATAAATTACCACGTTTTTAAAATTACTAAAAATCGTCCCCGATCTCATCTCCTCGATCCCGCATCGAATATTCGCCTGAAATAAGAAACTCAATAAAACATTTTAACGTGCATCACATAACATACATAATTTAAAATAATGCAATTTAATAAATCATGCATCATTAAAATCATTTTAAATTTAAATCAATGATTTAACCATTAAATAAATGCATGGAATTTACGTGTACTGATTTTGGGCACTACATGCTTCCTTGCCAGATATTAGAATATTACTTGATATGACTGAAGAATAAGGATTGACACCATCTTTCGTCATTGTGAAAATCCTGCCTTGAACCTTTCCTTTGTCAGAGGAGAGGAGGACACTTTTGTGTTGTATGCCCCATTTCCTTGCATCTATAACATCGGCCACTCCCAACTAAACACTCACATTTGTGTGGCTTGCCACACTTAGGACATAACGGTCGCTCCGTATCTGAAGAAGGTAAGGAAGGTTTATTGTGTTGCTCCATCTTGCTTTTTCCCTTATAGCCACCTCGAACATTAGTACTTGTCCCTTGCCCTCTAGCTTGAAAAGCTTTCCTTCTCATTTGTCGCTCCTTCTCAATCTCTTGTTCGTCATGCTCGGCAAGTAAGGCTCGCTCAACGATGTCTTGATAGGTAATCATTTTTGCCATGTGAACATCCCTTCTAATTTCCGGTTTCAACCCACGAAGGAAATGTTCTCATTTGTCTTTATCATTTTCAGCAATAAACGGGACAAAAACACAGCCTTCTTCAAATTTCAAAGTATACTCTGCGACGGACATAGCATCTTGCTTCAACTCAAGAAATTCCTTCACCTTCTTAACTTTAACTTCTCTTGAAAAGTATTTGGCATAGAATAACTCTTTGAACTCATCCCACTTTAACTCACGAACATTAATAGTCACTTTAGTAGCTTCCCACCAGATGCGAGCAGCTTTCACTAGCATAAACACAGTACAGCTCACTCTATCTCGATCAGTGAACTTCAGGTAGTCAAATATAGCCTCCAATGATTTGACCCATTCAAGAGCTACGAGTGGATCGGCAACACCGATAAATTCAAGAGGGTTCATCTGCCTGAATACTTCATACGAACCACCTTCGGTGTTTTCCACTCTACCCTGTCCTCTTTCTTGACCACGACCCTGAATTGGATGGTGGATGCTCAGTAGCTGTTGAATCTGATCACTATGTACCTTTGCTTGTTCTTTCAATAGCTTACTAAATTCATCTACAACTTTTACAGTCTTATCTGTGGGAGGGGTCCTTTCGTCCTCTTCGTTAGTTTTTCGTTTAGGAGGCATTTCCTACACATAAGCTCACTTTAATATAAATAAGAAGAAAGAATACATCAATGGCAATGAAATAGAATCAACTCTTAATGTTAGAATCAATAGATGCAGGATCGAAAACATAACGGAATGTCCTAGGTATAAGAAATCATATATGGTCCAAGAAAACTGTGCTCTGATACCAATTGAAACAAACCCCATTCCCATAGCATTTAAAGTAAAGAAAGAAATAGCATATGCGGAAGCATCACATTAAAAAGGGAAGAAACTTCATACCAAGTGATAGTAAATACCATCTACATAAAATTTTCAAAATTGTAACTTAATCATTCAAATTTTAACTTATCATTCACAAAATATCATTCAAAACACAGCCAAAAGCCAACACTAAATTTTTCCCGACATTCATTTGCAACATACAAAATTCTTGACACTTCCAATGTTCAATATACTCTAAAATACAAGTGTTATACACAAACATTCAAAGATTTCCTTTTCTTTAGTCATATGACTTCTTCAGCCTCGGACAATCCATTTCAGTCTTTCTTGTCACCTGCATCACATGACATTAACTGGAATGAGATATAACTCAGTAAGTAGAAAGCTATCAATAACAAATACATATACATAGGCTTGACTTGAAACATGGCTATGGCAATGGCAATGAAATTGAATAATATATCTTCAAATGGACAATAATATCAAAACAATAAAGATAGTATTTCTTAGCATGGATTAAAGAAAGAAAATGACAGTTCTGTGATCTGTGCCTGTGGTAGTATCTCTTTGATATAAATATCAAAACTGTGAGAGATACTACATATTCATGTGATTGGCCAATGACATGCATGAATTACTATCATTCATTGGCTTTAATCAAATGAAATCTCATTGAGGCAATAAATCAAACACTTGATAGGCACAAATGTTTATTAGCTCCTTGATTAATGAATTCAATAATAATCCTTGAACAATGAATATGTAACAATATATATATCAAGTATATACCAATGAAAGGAGCTAATCATCAATAAACATGGCTCATATACATATATTTATCATGTGAGCACAAAGAGAAGTTTCTACTTACAACCCAACAAGCAATTGGTTGTTAGGGTGACCTTGAATGAATTCCTACAACATCAATACATAATAATAACTAACAATCATCACCAATATCTATGAAAATCAATAATCTAACTTAACCTTTTAATATTTTAAACCCTTCTAATTTCCAAGAAATACAAAGTGCTTACCTTTGAAATTTAAGGTAGAAGACACTAGGAATCAACTGTGATTCTTCAACTTGAAGTGGAGAATTGTGGAAGAGAAAACTTGAGGGAGGAAAGGTTTGATCGATTAGGGAGAATTGGATATAAGAATAAGCCCCAAGAATGATATAAATAAGTCATTCACTTCATAAAAATCGCATTCTAAAACCACACTTTTGGCACGTCTAGCGCCGCGGCGCCACTTCTTGGTGCTGCGGTGCCTGCGCTTCGCTCCTGGCAGCGCTGCAGCGCCAGGGTTTCGGCCCTGGTAGCGCTGCTCCTGCACACATGAGCATCACCAACACACCTAAATCCATCACTTCCAATCCTATGCAATACCAATGAGCAAAACATCCATATACATCCTTTAATCATCCATCAAGACATCACATCAAAAACTCATTCCTTTCCATAACCAATAAAACCTATGCAATATACCATCAACAACAATAAACATACTAAATCCATGTCAATAAACATAACCATATCCATATTCTCATTAAACCATATAACTTGTTAATAACCATAATAAACCGTAAATATTATCATGCTAAAAGGTTGGGCTAATTACATCTATTTTTTAATTAAAACTCCTAGCACACTCGATTGCAGGTCGTAAACTCACAATCTGCTTAATATTTAAAGTTTTTTGTATCAAGACTACAAATACAATCTTTAATGTCTTTTTGTTAATTTCATTCATCTAAACTTTGATGCTCCACTCTCATGTGCATGTATTAGTGATTGTGTGAGAGGAATTTTACATTATATCTATATATCAAATGTATAGTCACATTTGTCTTTGCTCTCATTTTAGATAATTTTTTCATGTAGTATGCCCATGATTTGAATCTCATTCCAAAACTTGTATTTGATCTCCAATATGTTGTATTCACGGCCTCAATATTGATATAGATTTTAGATAAAAGAATATGACCGTTTGGAAATGTTTTGTACAGATTCAGATATTGCAACAATGAAATTCATATTCTGGCCATTTTGCGAAACTAGGTTGTTGATGGTCTCATCTGATATGCCATCAGATCAGCTTGGTTTGACATGGTCCGATCTCTTTGCTCTGACTTTAGCTGAACCAAGTCAAGCTGATTAAGTCGAGATGTTCTGTTCTTTTGAATACAACTCTTTATTCATCGATTTTTGGGCAAAGTGATAAACATAAAAGTTGTAGCATTTCTCTTAGCTTTCCATGGAATAATGAATCACACAATTTCAAGTTCTTATGAGATAGATATTCACAATAGATCAGACAGTTAGTAATCTAGAACATGTTCTTTATTCAGTGCAGAATCATCAAATTCATTATGGTTTATCATATTTTTTTATTTGATTTATACTTTGACTTGTTAAGATGATTTTTATTCATTTTCTTATCTTCATAACTCATACTGAATAGTTCTATTTGAATAATTGAGCTTAGAGATATTACCAATGTACCATAACTGGTCAGACTGAGCTGATTGTTGTTTCTTTTTCTGTCAGCTCGATCTTACGACTAATATTTCGCCTTGATAATATCTTAACTTACTTAGATTTTGTGAAGCATGACTTGTGGAAATTGAGTTTTCTATTCGGTCGTTTTAGTGGTTTGTCATTTTCATCAGTGAGCTTTGAGATATCATCAAAACACTGCAGCTCGCCAGATTTTAATCTTGTTGATTTCAAATTTCACCTTCCTACTTGAGCTAACAACTTCACACTTGAGTAATATGTTAAAAAGTCAGATAACAAATTTTGTTATCGATCGAAATCATGATTGCTTGTGTTTCTCAACCCAACAGATACATTTCAGTTTTTCGTTTGTTTGATATTTTTTTCAGATTTTTTATTTATACTTGCTCATTATTTTTGAAATTTTAAAGATCGATAAATTTTACTTTATTTTAGAAAAACTTTTGGTTGGTAAATATTTGTTTGTTCATTTTTCATACTCAAAGGTAGCCAATCTTCCTAGGAGTTATATTTCATATTCTTTTATTGACCACTTAATTATTATATGTAAAAAAATTATGTCATACATTAATGCCCCGAAAATTTTAAGATCCACGCAAACCACATGCATTTAAATTATTAAATTCTCTTGTACTTTAATTAAATGTTTTAATTGCATGAATTATTTATGATGTGCATATTTGCATGTTTAAAATATATTTTCTACATTGTTGCATTAAAATGTATTTTTAAAGGTTATTCAAATTGCGATCGAGGAACGGAGACCGATGGCTGAAAAATAGAAAATATTTTATTAAATAATTGTTTTTAATTATTTAAAATATGGTTGTTGCTTTTTAGTATTTTTGAAAATAAGGGGTTTTGAGATTAGTTTATACACCGGGGACGTAAATTTTATCGGTGTTGGTTTTTCAACAAAATATGAACTTCTTGGCAACTCAGCTATTAAATTCACAAACTTATTTTACCAAAATTATATTGATATACTAATTAAGCACTAATGGGCCTAATTATATGCTTAATGGGCCTAAGCCTAATTAGTAAGTAATTAGCTATAAAATATATTAAAAACCCTCCCCAAACCTAATACTTTGCACGCCCCACTTCCCTAAAATTTACAAATTCTTTCTCCCTAGAAAAACATCACACGGCACAAACAAAATAATTTGGAGAAATTCAAAGCTTCAAGGGAGTTCAAGCCATGATCGTTCATCGCCGTTTTCTTCGATGCATCAACGTATATTCGTGCGTAATTACGCAAAGGCACGCCATACATCTCCTTTTCTCGTTCATCACATCATATTATTGTTTAAATTATATTTGAATGAAAAGCATGAGGTTTTAGGAATATTTTCGAAATATTGCATGTACATGAGGTAAACTTGTGAAATTTGTGTATCTAAGGTGCTGCCATGATTAGGAAGGGTTAGGGTCATGTTTTTACACATGTTTAGGGTCCTAGAAACACACACAAAACGCTACAACATGATTAGAATCAAGCTGGAACAGCCTACAGAAAACATAAAAGAAAAAGGGGGCCCAAAGTGAAGGGTTGGGTGCATGTGTGTATCTTGTTGCCCTCGTTCTGGCTCGACCAGGTCAGGGTGATGGGTCCTAAGGGTCTCGGTCTCGGTCATGGCTAGGACCCCTCGCGCTTAGCCTTGGAGGAGTCCATGAGGAAGGGACTCCTCGCGCGATCTAGGTGAAGGGACAGCAGCCAAAGGGGCCTTCCTGCTGGGGCCTGGGTGGCTCAGGGTAGGTTCATTAGGATCCTATAGTCCTGGGCATGGGTCGGGCTAGGTGCTGGAGTGGAGTGGTTAGCCGGTGGCTCGACTAGAAGTGGGTGGGCGCAAGTGATGTAAAGAACGCGAAGGGTGTTTCCGTGATTCAGAAGCTTGGCACGTGAGTCCCAGGGCTTTGGTTGGCCTGGGCATGGTCTGGGGCATGGTCCAAAGAGGGTTAGGTTTGCTGGGCTCGGTAGTAGCTCAGCTGGTAGAGTCCTAGGATAACTAGGAGTCCTAGAGCAACTATGAAACTCACACACGCATGTACAGATTTTGGGTCAAGTTTCAGGAAGGTTTGAACAGGCCAGGGTTTGTTTTTCGGGTCTGGTCTTGTTTGGTAGGGTCCCTAGGTGAGTTTGCTAGGTTTTGACTCGAGGCGGCTCGGGCGTGGCTCGAGTAAATTGGGAGATGGCTCGGTGTGTTTGATATGGTGTCAACAACGAAATTAATAAGCTAAAATTGAAATTATGGGTCCACGGGGGTGGATCATGACTTGGAAGGGTAGAATAATCATAAAAATGTTATGTTTAAAATTTGGGATCAAAATATTGAGTTTTGGAATTATTCGGGATTTAATCGCCGCACGAAACCGTCAATTAACGGGTTAATTGAAAAGCCTAGTTTTAAGCCTTATAAAATTATGAAAATTATATTTAAGCTTAAATAATTATTATAAGTCTAAGTTTTAATTTGTGAATTTATATTAAGGTTTGGTTTAATTTGGGATTAAAACGCCTTAATATGTCATATTTAAAGAATAAATTAAAAGTCATCGTTTAAGTCAAATAAAAATATGAGAAAATTCATGTAGGCTTAAATAATTATTTGGGACATGTTAGAGTCAAGAAATTAGAAAAAGGTCAAATTCGAGGAATTTAACTCTAGGGGTAAAACGGTCTTTTTACACCTAGAAATTAGTAACGTCATGGCAGTGCCCTAAATGTTGTTTTTATGATATTATGATTATTTTTAAATGTTATGAAATATTCATGATTAAATAATGATTTTTAAATGTGTAAGGAATTTTATGATTTAATGAAGACATTTAAAAGACATGTTGCATGCTTGGTTTCAAAAACAAAATGTAATGCTATTCATGATTTTTCTAAGTGATGTGAATGAAAAATGTTGAAGGATGGAAGTGATTGTGACTAATTCGTTATTGTTGGCAACGTCTTGAGGGTTATGGTCCCAGTGGGAGCCCGACGGTCCGTGTTTACATCATTGCGAATATGTGGTAACGGTTTTGTGGTAACGGAAGAATGAGGAATATCGTGAGTGGAAAAGGCCCTAGAGGGAGCCCCGACGATCGTATTTTTATTCGAATAATGATAGGCCAGGGCCCAGTTGACCGGGTGAAAGTGTGCTGGTGTCCCCGCCGCCCAGTACTGTGGTTATATGTTGATGGATCCATCGACCTTCATGTCATAATCAGGAAAGTCACAATTAACGATCTGAATTCAACAAAGGAAAAAAGAAAAGGAAAAGGAAAATGTTCATGATCATGTTAAAGGTTTTATGTCATGTCATTTTGAGGAAAAAGAAAGAAAAATGTTAAGGTTTATGTGATGCATGTCATGAAAATGTTTATGCTTAAAGTTGAATGCATCATTATGAAAATGTTTCTATTTAAAGTTATGCATCATGAAAATATTTATGAAAATGGTCATGTTTGAAGTTTTGCATCTTCACGAAAACGATATTTTAAGTACAAGTATTTTTCACTGTTATAGTTGACTGTATTACGTATTACTTGTTATCAAAGATTATGTGTGTTGAGTCTTTAGACTCACTAGGTGTGATGGATGCAGGTGAGGTTGAGGGAGGCCTTGACGATGATCCTACTGGACTGTCGGTGCACACAACCCGAGGACCGGCGCTACTATTTTCCGCATTATGTGTTATGATACTGATTTAAGTTAAAGAATTTTTAGACTATTTATTTATGTTTTTGAGGGATTTTTGAGAGGTTTAGTATGGGCTTTATCTTCCAAATTATGGCTTTTATGTTTGGTAAACAGAAGACGATTTCATTTTTATGACTATTCACTTGATTTTTAAAATTCTAGTTGTTAGTGTTTAACTTTAACGGGTAAAATATTTTATAAAAATATTTTCATGTGAGAAAGGTACATGGCCGAAAAATTGAGTGTTTATAAAAAAAAATTTTTAGAAGTTTTAAAACAGTAAAAAAAGGGCAGGACGTTTCAGTTGGTATCAGAGCAAAGATCCTGTAAAGGGTTGTGCCCCATCAGCGCCGGAAAGATCAGTCGTCAAGCCTCAAAGTTGTAAGTTTTTACATGCTTTATATGATTTTATGATGTTACCCTGCATAAGTACATGAATTATATGGTTCACGCCACATGTTTAATAGTTTCATGATAATGTATGACTTACATGCTTTAGAATTTTATACGTGATACGATATGAAATAAGAAATTATTTGATTTCCAACGCATGTTGGCTCTGTGGTGGATTGGACTATGTTGATTTTTGGGTTTTAGTATGGACGTTTTACTTTTTTGGGCTATAAGTTAATCATGAATATATGAATGCTTTGGGGACACATAGATTTTGCTAAGAAATATTATGATTCATGGTTACTAGTCGAATTATTTTTGGGAATTAGACATAAGTAATAATTATTCAAGGACTGCGATTATCTGGGAAGTAAGAAATGTATACATTGGGGATTTTAAGTTGATGAAAGGTAAGATTGACTATAAGAATTGATTTTTGATTAAATAAGTTTAAAATGATCAAAATTTATGTTATGGGAAACCAATAGAAGGAAATTAAGAATGCCAAAAATTTATGGGTTTATTGTAGGAATTTTCGAAATTAAGGATCAATTAGGATAATTTTTGAGGGAAACTTAAGAATTTATTTCGCAATTGTTAAGGAAATTTGGGACTAGTTAGCAATACGAAACAAACTGAATGGGTTAAATAGTAAGAATTTTGAGGATTTAGACTTTTTAAGAATATATGAAACCTTGGGATATCAGGGTTATAGTGTTATAAGGAATGTAAATCAAGGATTTTTAAGATTGAATAAATATTAAGCTTGAAAATTTAAGCGTTAGCGGATGTGTTTGGGATTTTTAAGATTGAAATTGGATAGGTTGATGAACATTTTGGGTATAAATAAGGAAAGTAATATACGATAAGCATGGTTATCCATCTTTTAATATTGGGAATTGTAAGAAGAATTGAAATTAGAGATTATAATAGTAATAGCACTAAGTCATTGGGTCTTTTAAGTGCGATTTGAAAATAAGGATTTAGAAGGAAAAATTTAATTGGGATCGAGGAGACGTAAGGACATTCTAGAATTTAAGTTCTATCAGAGTAGCGCAGCGGAAGCGGGGATTTTCGAGATATTAGAACTAAGTCTAAACTTTGGGTTATTAAGGATAAGCAAATTTCGAGGACGAAATTCAATTTAAGGGGGGAAGATTATAACGCCCCGAAAATTTTAAGATCCACGCAAACCACATGCATTTGAATTATTAAATTCTCATGTACTTTAATTAAATGTTTTAATTGCATGAATTATTTATGTTGTGCATATTTGCATGTTTAAAATATATTTTTCTACATTGTTGCATTAAAATGTATCTTTAAAGGTTATTCAAGTTGCAATCGAGGAACGGAGATCGAGGGCTGAAAAATAGAAATGTTTTTATTAAATAATTGTTTTTAATTATTTAAAATATGGTTGTTGCTTTTTAGTATTTTTGAAAATAAGGGGTTTTGAGGTGATTTTATACACCGGGACGTAAATTTTATCGGTGTTGGTTTTTCAACAAAAATCGAACTTCTTGGCAACCCGGCTATTAAATTCACAAACTTATTTTACCAAAATTATTTTTAATATACTAATTAAGCACTAATGGGCCTAATTATATGCTTAATGCGCCTAAGCCTAATAAGTAAATAATTAGCTATAAAATATATTAAAAACCCTCCCCAAACCTAATACTTTGCACGCCCCACTTCCCTAAAATTTACAAATTCTTTCTCCCTAGCAAAACATCACACGGCACACACAAAATAATTTGGAGAAATTCAAAGCTTCAAGGGAGTTCAAGCCATGATCGTTCGTCGCCGTTCTTCGATTCGTCAACGTATATTCGTGCGTAAATTACGCAAAGGCACGCCATACATCTTCTTTTCTCGTTCATCACATTATATTATTGTTTAAATTATATTTGAATGAAAAGCATGAGGTTTTACGAATATTTTCGAAATATTGCATGTACATGAGGTAAACTTGTGAAATTTGTGTATCTAAGGTGTTGCCATGATTAGGAAGGGTTAGGGTCATGTTTTTACACATGTTTAGGGTCCTAGACACACACAAAAACGCTACAACATGATTAGAATCAAGCTGGAACAGCCTACAGAAAACAGAAAAGAAAAAGGGGCCGAGAGTTGAAGGGTTGGGTGCATGTGTATCTTGTTGCCTCGTTCTTATGCATGGGGCTTCGAGACTCGACCAGGTCAGGGTGATGGGTCCTAAGGGTCTCGGTCTAGGGTCAGGAAGGGTCCTAGCATGGCTAGGACCCTCGCGCTTAGCCTGGAGGAGTCCCATGGGGAAGGGACTCCTCGCGCGATCTAGGTGTAGGGACAACAGCCAAGGGGGCTTCCTGGGCTGGGTGGCTCAGGGTAGGTTCATTAGGATCCTATAGTCATGGGCATGGGTCGGGCTAGGTGCTGGAGTGGAGTGGTTAGCCGGTGGCTCGACTGGAAGTGGGTGGGCGCAAGTGAAGTAAAGAACGCGAGGGTGTTTCCTTGATTCAGAAGCTTCGCACGTGAGTCCCAGGGCTTTGGTTGGCCTGGGCATGGTCTGGGCGTGGTCCAGGGAGGGTTAGGGTTTGCTGGGCTCGGTAGTAGCTCAGCAGGTAGAGTCCTAGGATAACTAGGAGTCCTAGAGCAACTATGAAACTCACACACGCATGTACAGATTTTGGGTCAAGTTTCAGGAAGGTTTTGAGCGGGCCAGGGTTTTTTTCGGGCTGGGATTGTTTGGTAGGGTCCCTAGGTGAGTTGGCTAGGTTTTGGCTCGAGGCAGCTCGGGCGTGGCTCGAGTAAATTGGGAGATGGCTCGGTGTGTTCGATAAGGTGTCAACAACGAAATTAATAAAGCAAAATTGAAATTATGGGTCCACGGGGGGTCATGACTTGGAAGGGTAGAATAAATCATAAAAATTTATTTAAAATTTGGATCAAAATATTGAGTTTTGGAATTATTCGGGATTTAATCACCGCACGAAACGTCAATTAACGGTTAATTGAAAAGCCTAGTTTAAGCCTTATAAAATTATGAAAAATTATATTTAAGCTTAAATATTATTATAAGTCTAAGTTTTTAATTTGGAATTTTATATTAAGGTTTGGTTTAATTCGGATTAAAATGCCTTAATATGTCATATTTAAAGAATAAATTAAAAGTCATCGATTTAAGTCAAATAAAAATATGAGAAAATTATGTAGGCTTAAATAATTATTTGGGACATGTTAGAGTCAAGAAATTAAGAAAAAGTCAAATTCGAGGAATTTTAACTCTAGGGGTAAAACGGTCTTTTTACACCTAGAAATTAGTAAACGTCATGGCAGTGCCCTAAATGTTGTTTTATGATATTATGATTATTTTTAAATTTTATGAAATATTCATGATTAAATAATGATTTTTAAATGTGTAAGGAATTTTTATGATTTAATGAAGACATTTAAAAGACATGTTGCATGCTTGGTTTCAAAAACAAAATGTAATGCTATTCATGATTTTTCTAAGTGATGTGAATGAAAAATGTTGAAGGATGTGAAGTGATTGTGACTAATTCGTTAATGTTGGCAACGTCGTGAGGGTTATGGTCCCATGGGAGCCCGACGATCGTGTTTCCATCATTGCGAATATGTGGTAACGGTTATGCGGTAAGGTTTTGTGGTAACAGAATAATGGGAATATCGTGAGGGGGAAAAGACCCCAGAGGGAGCCCCGACGATCGTATTTCTATTCGAATAATGATAGGCCAGGGCCCAGTTGACCGTGAGAGTGTTGCTGGTGTCCCCGCCGCCCAGTACTGTGGTTATATGTAGATGGATCCATCGACCTTCATGTCATGATCAGGAAAGTCACAATTAACGATCTGAATTCAACAAAGGAAAAAGAAAAGGAAAAGGAAAATGTTCATGATCATGTTAAAGGTTTTATGTCATGTCATTTTGAGGAAAAAGAAAGGAAAATGTTAAGGTTTATGTGATGCATGTCATGAAAATGTTTATGCTTAAAGTTGATGCATCATTATGAAAATGTTTCTATTTAAAGTTTATGCATCATGAAAATATTTATGAAAATGGTCATGTTTGAAGTTTTTGTATCTTCACGAAAACGATATTTTAAGTACAAGTATTTTTCACTGTTATATGTTGACTGTATTACTTGTTATCAAGATTATGGTGTGTTGAGTCTTTAGACTCACTAGGTGTGATGGATGCAGGTGAGGTTGAGGGAGGCCTTGACGGATGATCCTACTGGACTGTCGGTGCACACAACCCGAGGACCGGCGCTACTATTTTCCGCATTATGTGTTATGATTACTGATTTAAGTTAAAGATTTTTAAGACTATTTATTTATGTTTTTGAGGGATTTTTGAGAGGTTTAGTATGGGCTTTACCTTTCAAATTATTGCTTTTTAGGTTTGGTAAACAGAAGACGATTTCAGTTTTATGACTATTTCACTTGATTTTTAAAATGCTAGTTGTTAGTGTTTAATTTTAAAGGGAAAATATTTTTAAAAATATTTTCATGTGAGAAAGGTACATGGCCGAAAAATTGAGTGTTTATAAAAAAAAAATTTCTAGTACTTTTAAAGCAGTAAAAAGGGCAGGACGTTTCAGTTGGTATCAGAGCAAAGATCCTGTAAAGGGTTGTGCCACCATCAGCGCCGCAAAGATCAGTCGTCAAGCCTCAAAGTTGTAAGTTTTTACATGCTTTATATGATTTTATGATTACCTGCATAAGTACATGAATTATATGTTCACGCCACATGTTTAATAGTTCATGATAATGTATGACTTACATGCTTTAGAATTTTTATACGTGATACGATATGAAATAAGAAATTATTTGATTTCAATGCATGTTGGCTTTGTGGTGGAATTGACTATGTTGATTTTTGGGTTTTAGTATGGACGTTTTACTTTTTGGGCTATAAGTTAATCATGAATATTATGAATGCTTTGGGACATAGATTTGCTAAGAAAATATTTATGATTCATGGTTACTAGTCGAATTAATTTTTGGGAATTAGACATAAGTAATAATTATTCAAGGACTGCGATTATCTTGGGAAGTAAGAAAATGTATACATTGGGATTTTAAGTTTGATGAAAGGTAAGATTGACTATAAGAATTGATTTTGATTAAATAAGTTTAAAATTATCAAAATTTATGTTATGGGAAACCAATAGAAGAAAATTAAGAATGCCAAAAATTTATGGGTTAATTGTAGGAATTTTCGAAATTAAGGATCAATTAGGATAATTTTTGAGGAAATTAAGAATTTATTTGCAATTGTTAAGGAAATTTGGGGACTAGTTAGCAATAAGAACAAACTGAATGGGTTAAATAGTAAGAATTTTGAGGATTTAGACTTTTTAAGAATATATGAAACCTTGGGATATCATGGTTATAGTTATAAGGAATGTAAATCAAGGATTTTTAAGATTGAATAAATATTAAGCTTGAAAATTTAAGCGTTAGCGGATGTGTTTGGGATTTTAAATTGAAATTGGATAGGTTGATGAACATTTTGGGTATAAAATAAGGAAAGTAATATACGATAAGCATGGTTATCCTTTTAATATTGGGAATTGTAAGAAGAATTGAAATTGAGGTTATAATAGTAATAGCACTAAGTCATTTGGGTCTTTTAAGTTGCGATTTAAAATAAGGATTTAGAAGGAAAAATTTAATTGGGATCGAGGAGACGTAAGGACATTCTAGAATTTAAGTTCTATCAGAGTAGCGCAGCGGAAGAGTCGATTTCGGGATATTCGAACTAATTCTAAACTTTGGGTTATTAAGGATAAGCAAATTTCGAGGACGAAATTCAATTTAAGGGGGGAAGATTATAACGCCCTGAAAATTTTAAGATCACGCAAACCACATGCATTTGAATTATTAAATTCTCTGTACTTTAATTAAATGTTTTAATTGCATGAATTATTTATGTTGTGCATATTTGCATGTTTAAAATATATTTTTCTACATTGTTGCATTAAAATGTATCTTTAAAGGTTATTCAAGTTGCAATCGAGGAACGGAGACGAGGGCTGAAAAATAGAAAATGTTTTATTAAATAATTGTTTTTAATTATTTAAAATATGGTTGTTGCTTTTTAGTATTTTTGAAAATAAGGGGTTTTGAGGTGATTTTATACACCGGGACGTAAATTTTATCGGTGTTGGTTTTTCAACAAAAATACGAACTTCTTGGCAACCCGGCTATTAAATTCACAAACTTATTTTACCAAAATTATTTTTAATATACTAATTAAGCACTAATGGGCCTAATTATATGCTTAATGCCTAAGCCTAATAAGTAAATAATTAGCTATAAAATATATTAAAAACCCTCCCCAAACCTAATACTTTGCACGCCCCACTTCCCTAAAATTTACAAATTCTTTCTCCCTAGCAAAACATCACACGGCACACACAAAATAATTTGGAGAAATTCAAAAGCTTCAAGGGAGTTCAAGCCATGATCTTTCGTCGCCGTTCTTCGATTCGTCAACGTATATTCGTGCGTAAATTACGCAAAGGCACGCCATACATTCTTTTCTCGTTCATACATTATATTATTGTTTAAATTATATTTGAATGAAAAGCATGAGGTTTTACGAATTTCGAAATATTGCATGTACATGAGGTAAACTTGTGAAATTTGTGTATCTAAGGTGTTGCCATGATTAGGAAGGGTTAGGGTCATGTTTTACACATGTTTAGGGTCCTAGACACACACACAAAACGCTACAACATGATTAGAATCAAGCTGGAACAGCCTACAGAAACATAAAAGAAAAAGGGGCCGAGAGTTGAAGGGTTGGGTGCATGTGTGTATCTTGTTGCCTCGTTCTTATGCATGGGGCTTCGAGACTCGACCAGGTCAGGGTATGGGTCCTAAGGGTCTCAGTCTAGGGTCAGGAAGGGTCCTAGCATGCTAGGACCCCTCGCGCTTAGCCTCGGAGGAGTCCCATGGGGAAGGGACTCCTCGCGCGATCTAGGTGTAGGGACAACAGCCAAGGGGGCTTCCTGCTGGGGCTGGTGGCTCAGGGTAGGTTCATTAGGATCCTATAGTCATGGGCATGGGTCGGGCTAGGTGCTGGAGTGGAGTGGTTAGCCGGTGGCGACTGGAAGTGGGTGGGCGCAAGTGAAGTAAAGAACGCGAAGGGTGTTTCCGTGATTCAGAAGCTTCGCACGTGAGTCCCAGGGCTTTGGTTGGCCTGGGCATGGTCTGGGCGTGGTCCAGGGAGGGTTAGGGTTTGCTGGGCTCGGTAGTAGCTCAGCTGGTAGAGTCCTAGATAACTAGGAGTCCTAGAGCAACTATGAAACTCACACACGCATGTACAGATTTTGGGTCAAGTTTCAGGAAGGTTTTGAGCGGGCCAGGGTTGTTTTTCGGGCTGGGCTTGTTTGGTAGGGTCCTATGTGAGGTTGCTAGGTTTTGGCTCGGCGGCTCGGGCGTGGCTCGAGTAAATTGGGAGATGGCTCGTGTGTTCGATATGGTGTCAACAACAAAATTAATAAAGCTAAAATTAAATTATGGGTCCACGGGGGTGGATCATGACTTGGAAGGGTAGAATAAATCATAAAAATGTTATGTTTAAAATTTGGGATCAAAATATTGAGTTTTGGAATTATTCGGGATTTAATCGCCGCACGAAACGTCAATTAACGGGTTATTGAAAAGCCTAGTTTTAAGCCTTATAAAATTATGAAAAAATATTTAAGCTTAAATAATTATTATAAGTTTAATTTTTAATTTGTGAATTTTATATTAAGATTTGGTTTAATTCGGGATTAAAACCTTAATATGTCATATTTAAAGAATAAATTAAAAGTCATCGATTTAAGTCAAATAAAAATATGAGAAAATTCATGTAGGCTTAAATAATTATTTGGGACATGTTAGAGTCAAGAAATTAAGAAAAAGTCAAATTCGAGGAATTTTAACTCTAGGGGTAAAACGGTCTTTTTACATCTAGAAATTAGTAACGTCATGGCAGTGCCCTAAATGTGTTTTTATGATATTATGATTATTTTTAAATGTTTATGAAATATTCATGATTAAATAATGATTTTTAAATGTCTAAAGAATTTTTATGATTTAATGAAGACATTTAAAAGACATGTTGCATGCTTGGTATCAAAAACAAAATGTAATGCTATTCATGATTTTTTTAAGTGATGTGAATGAAAAATGTTGAAGGATGTGAAGTGATTGTGACTAATTCGTTAATGTTGGCAACGTCATGAGGGTTATGTCCCAGTGGGAGCCCGACGATCGTGTTTCCATCATTGCGAATATGTGGTAACGGTTATGTGATAACGATTTTGTGGTAACGGAAGAATGGGAATATCGTGAGGGAAAAGGCCACAGAGGGAGCCCATTTATGGGAAAAGGCCCCAGAGGGAGCCCCGACGATCGTATTTCTATTCGAATAATGATAGGCGGGCCCAGTTGACGGTGAGAGTGTTGCTGGTGTCCCCCGCCGCCAGTACTGTGGTTATATGTAGATGGATCCATCGGACCTTCATGTCATGATCAGGAAGTCACAATTACGATCTGAATTCAACAAAGGACAAAGAAAGGAAAGGAAAATGTTCATGATCATGTTAAAGTTTATGTCATGTCATTTTGAGGAAAAAGAAAGAAAAATGTTAAGGTTTATGTGATGCATGTCATGAAAATGTTTATGCTTAAAGTTGATGCATCATTGTGAAAATGTTTCTATTTAAAGTTTATGCATCATGAAAATATTTATGAAAATGGTCATGTTTGAAGTTTTTGCATCTTCACCGAAACGATATTTTAAGTACAAGTATTTTTCACTGTTATATGTTGATTGTATTAGGTATTACTTGTTATCAAGATTTTGGTGTGTGAGTCTTTAGACTCACTAGGTTGATGGATGCATGTGAGGTTGAGGGAGGCCTTGACGGATGATCCTACTGGACTGTCGGTGCACACAACCCGAGGACCGGCGCTACTATTTTCCGCATTATGTGTTATGATTACTGATTTAAGTTAAATATTTTTAAGACTATTTATTTATGTTTTTGAGGGATTTTTGAGAGGTTAGTATGGGCTTTACCTTTCAAATTATTGCTTTTTAGGTTTGGTAAACAGAAGACGATTTCAGTTTTATGACTATTTCACTTGATTTTTAAAATGCTAGTTGTAGTGTTATTTTAAAGGGTAAAATATTTTATAAAAATATTTTAATGTGAGAAAGGTACATGGCCGAAAAATTGAGTGTTTATAAAAAAAAATTTCTAGTACTTGTAAAGCAGTAAAAGGGCAGGAAGTTCAGTTGGTATCAGAGCAAATGTCCTATAAAGGGTTGTGCCACCATCAGCACCAGAAAGATCAGTCGTCAAGCCTCAAAGTTGTAAGTTTTTAAATGTTTTATATGATTTTATGATGTTACCTGCATAAGTACATGAATTATATGTTCACGTCACATGTTTAGTAGCTTCACGATAATGTAAGACTTACATGCTTTAGAATTTTTACACGTGATACGATATGAAATAAAAATTATTTGATTTCAACGCCTGTTGGCTTTGAGGTGGAATTTGACTAAGTTGATTTTTGGGTTTTAGTATGGACGTTTTACTTTTTGGGCTATAAACTAATTATGTATATTATGAATGCTTTGGGACACGTAGATTTGCTAAGAAAATATTTATGATTCATGGTTAATAGTCGAATTAATTTTGGGAATTAGACATAAGTAATAATTATTCAAGGACTGCGATTATCTTGGGAAGTAAGAAAATGTATACATTGGGATTTTAAGTTTGATGAAAGGTAAGATTGACTATAAGAATTGATTTTGGGTAAATAAGTTTAAAATTATCAAAATTTATGTTATGGGAAACCAATAGAAGGAAATTAAGAATGCCAAAAATTTATGGGTTAATTGTAGGAATTTTCGAACTTAAGGATCAATTAGGATAATTTTTGAGGAAATTATGAATTTATTCGCAATTGTTAAGGAAATTTGGGGACTAGTTAGCAATAAGAACAAACTGAATGGGTTAAATAGTAAGAATTTTGAGGATTTAGACTTTTTAAGAATATATGAACCTTGGGATATCATGGTTATAGTGTTATATGTAATGTTAATCAGGATTTTTAAGATTGAATAAATATTAAGCTTGAAAATTTAAGCGTTAGCGGATGTGTTTGGGATTTTAAGATTGAAATTGGATAGGTTGATGAACATTTTGGGTAAAAAAATAAAGAAAGTAATATACGATAAGCATGGTTATCCATCTTTTAATATTGGGAATTGTAAGAAGAATTGAAATTCGAGGTTATAATAGTAATAACACTAAGTCATTTGGGTCTTTTAAGTTGCGATTTGAAAATAAGGATTTAGAAGAAAAAATTTAATTGGGATCGAGGAGACGGAAGGATATTCTAGAATTTAAGTTCTATCAGAGTAGCGCAGCTGAAGCGTGGAATTTCGGGATATTAGAACTAAGTCTAAACTTTGGGTTATTAAGGATAAGCAAATTTCGAGGACGAAATTCAATTTAAGGGGGGAAGATTATAACGCCCCGAAAATTTTAAGATCCACGCAAACCACATGCATTTGAATTATTAAATTCTCATGTACTTTAATTAAAGGTTTTAATTGCATGAATTATTTATGTTGTGCATATTTGCATGTTTAAAATATATTTTTCTACATTGTTGCATTAAAATGTATCTTTAAAGGTTATTCAAGTTGCAATCTAGGAACGGAGACCGATGGCTGAAAAATAGAAAATGTTTTTATTAAATAATTGTTTTTAATTATTTAAAATATGGTTGTTGCTTTTTAGTATTTTTGAAAATAAGGGGTTTTGAGGTGATTTTATACACCGGGACGTAAATTTTATCGGTGTTGGTTTTTCAACAAAAATACGAACTTCTTGGCAACCCGGCTATTAAATTCACAAACTTATTTTACCAAAATTATTTTTAATATACTAATTAAGAACTAATGGGCCTAATTATATGCTTAATGAGCCTAAGCCTAATTAGTAAATAATTAGCTATAAAATATTAAAAACCCTCCCCAAACCTAATACTTTGCATGCCCCACTTCCCTAAAATTTACAAATTCATTCTCCCTAGCAAAACATCACACGGCACACACAAAATAATTTGGAGAAATTCAAAGCTTCAAGGGAGTTCAAGCCATGATCGTTCGTCGCCGTTCTTCGATTCGTCAACGTATATTCGTGCGTAAATTACGCAAAGGCACGCCATACATCTCCTTTTCTCGTTCATCACATCATATTATTGTTTAAATTATATTTGAATGAAAAGCATGAGGTTTTACAAATATTTTCGAAATATTGCATGTACATGAGGTAAACTTGTGAAATTTGTGTATCTAAGGTGCTGCCATGATTAGGAAGGGTTAGGGTCATGTTTGTACACATGTTTAGGGTCCTAGACACACACAAAAAACGCTACAACATGATTAGAATCAAGCTGGAACAGCCTACAGAAAACAGAAAGAAAAAGGGGCCGAGAGTTGAAGGGTTGGGTGCATGTGTGTATCTTTTTGCCCTCGTTCTTATGCATGGGGCTTGGAGGCTCGACCAGGTCAAGGTGATGGGTCCTAAGGGTCTCGGTCTATGGTCAGGAAGGGTCCTAGCATGGCTAGGACCCCTCGCGCTTAGCCTTGGAGGAGTCCCATGGGGAAGGGACTCCTCGCGCGATCTAGGTGTAGGGACAGCAGCCAAGGGGGCTTCCTGCTGGGGCTGGGTGGCTCAAGGTAGGTTCATTAGGATCCTATAGTCATGGGCATGGGTCGGGCTAGGTGCTGGAGTGGAGTGGTTAGCCGGTGGCTCGACTGGAAGTGGGTGGACGCAAGTGAAGTAAGAACACGCAGGGTGTTTTCGTGGTTCAGAAGCTTCGCACGTGAGTCCCAGGGCTTTGTTGGCCTAGGCATGGTCTGGACGTGGTCCAGGGAGGGTTAGGTTTTTCTGGGCTCGGTAGTAGCTCAGCTGGTAGAGTCCTAGGATAACTAGGAGTCCTAGATCAACTATGAAACTCACACACGCATGTACAGATTTTGGGTCAAGTTTCAGGAAGGTTTGAGCGGGCCAGGGTTGTTTTTCGGGCTGGGCTTGTTTGGTAGGGTCCCTAGGTGAGTTGGCTAGGTTTTGGCTCGAGGCGGCTCGGGCGTGGCTCGAGTAAATTGGGAGATGGCTCGGTGTGTTCGATAAGGTGTCAACAACGAAATTAATAAAGCCAAAATTGAAATTATGGGTCCACGGGGGTGGATCATGACTTGGAAGGGTAGAATAAATCATAAAAATGTTATGTTTACAATTTGGGATCAAATATTGAGTTTTGGAATTATTCGGGATTTAATCGCCGCACGAAACGTCAATTAACGAGTTAATTGAAAAGCCTAGTTTTAAGCCTTATAAAATTATGAAAAATTATATTTAAGCTTAAATAATTATTATCAGTCTAATTTTTTAATTTGTGAATTTTATATTAAGGTTTGGTTTAATTTGGGATTAAAACGCCTTAATATGTCATATTTAAAGAATAAATTAAAAGTCATCGATTTAAGTCAAATAAAAATATGAGAAATTCATGTAGGCTTAATAATTATTTGGGACATGTTAGAGTCAAGAAATTAAGAAAAAGTCAAATTCGAGGAATTTTAACTCTAGGGTAAAACGGTCTTTTTACACCTAGAAATTAGTAAACGTCATGGCAGTGCCCTAAATGTTGTTTTTATGATATTAAGATTATTTTTAAATGTTTATGAAATATTAATCATTAAATAATTATTTTTAAATGTGTAAGGAATTTTTATGATTTAATGAAGACATTTAAAAGACATGTTGCATGCTTGATTTCAAAAACAAAATGTAATGCTATTCATGATTTTTCTAAGTGATGTGAATGAAAAATGTTGAAGGATGTGAAGTGATTGTGACTAATTCGTTAATGTTGGCAACGTCTTGAGAGTTATGGTCCCAGTGGGAGCCCGACGATCGTGTTTCCATCATTGCGAATATGTGGTAACGGTTATGTGGTAACGGTTTTGTGGTAACGAAAGAACGAGAATTTCGTGAGGGGAAAAGGCACCAAAGGGAGCCCATTTATGGGAAAAGGCCCCAGAGGGAGCCCCGACGATCGTATTTCTATTCGAATAATGATAGGCCAGGGCCCAGTTGATCGGTGAGAGTGTTGCTGATGTCCCCCGCCGCCCAGTACTGTGGTTATATGTAGATGGATCCATCGAACTTCATGTCATGATCAGGAAAGTCACAATTAACGATCTGAATTCAACAAAGGAAAAAAAAAATAAAAGGAAAATGTTCATGATCATGTTAAAGGTTTTATGTCATGTCATGTTGAGGAAAAAGAAAGGAAAATGTTAAGGTTTATGTGATGCATGTCATGAAAATGTTTATGCTTAAAGTTGATGCATCATTGTGAAAATGTTTCTATTTAAAGTTTATGCATCATGAAAATATTTATGAAAATGGTCATGTTTGAAGTTTTTGCATCTTCACGAAAACGATATTTTAAGTACAAGTATTTTTCACTGTTATATGTTGATTGTATTAGGTATTACTTGTTATCAAGATTTTGGTGTGTTGAGTCTTTAGACTCACTAGGTATGATGGATGCATGTGAGGTTGAGGGAGGCCTTGACGGATGATCCTACTGGACTGTCGGTGCACACAACCCGAGGACCGGCGCTACTATTTTCCGCATTATGTGTTATGATTACTGATTTAAGTTAAAGATTTTTAAGACTATTTATTTATGTTTTTGAGGGATTTTTGAGAGGTTTAGTATGGGCTTTACCTTTCAAATTATTGCTTTTTAGGTTTGGTAAACAGAAGACGATTTCAGTTTTATGACTATTTCACTTGATTTTTAAAATAGTGTTTAATTTTAAAGGGTAAAATATTTTATATGTGAGAAAGGTACATGGCCGAAAAATTGAGTGTCTATAAAAAAAAAATTTCTAGTACTTTTAAAGCAGTAAAAAGGGCAGGACGTTTCAATACACGTTATATAACGCACATATATATGCCGTTTGCTAAAAATATTGTTTTTTTTTAAAGTAGGGGTAAGCAGAAATCAAACCAATCCAAATCGGTTTGATATTTAATCGATCACATTATATAAAATTCACCGAATCAAAAAATTAGTTTGGCTCAAAGTTTTACAGAAAAAAAACCTAAATAAACCAATTTCATAAATATATTATTTTTTATTATACATATGTATATATTATTTGATTTGAGTTCGTATTATATAAAATCTAGTTAAACATATGTGTACATATTGATATTTATCTATTTTTATGTGATATTTGTGATTATGTTATCATACTTTACAATGTGAAGTGATTAATATCTATATTCATATTGATATTTATCTAATTATATTAGCTTGATTGGAAAATTTAAATTATATTTAAAAATATTTCAAAATACCCTGGATTTATTGAAAAACCAAAATGTTTTCGTAAAAGATTATAATAATACAAGTAACAAAGAGGTGAGTCGCGGGAGTAACAAAAAAAAGATCCATATATAACCAAGTTCAAGGATTTTAAAGGTTGGTGTACTTCACAACCAAAAAATTTATGCTCCTCAAACAAGAGGAAGGGTTCAAAACACAACGAAAGAAGCGATGAGATGTCTGGTAAGAGGAATCAATCAATGTGTTAGGGAACGACATTGGAAATGAAAAGCAATCAAGGAACCATATGCATGTTGTTACTAATAGTCTTTATCATCCTGGATTATACAAAGATGTGACTAATAGTGGCTTTCATAGGGTAAATACTGAAACATATTTCATGGGGTACAAAGATCCAAAGAGGAGTCGAAAAGAAAAATATAATATAAGCATAATGATTGTTTTAATCACGTCACTCTAGTTTATTGTACTTTTAAGAATATTTTTCAAGAGAAAATCAACAAGATGAGTCTCACATGCCAAAAAAAAAAATCGTGGTCATTGGTAAAGATTTGTTTCGCCCTATGGTCTTTATGAATGCGAATTCTCAGATTTAAAAGCATTATTGGACAGCAAAAAAACTGAGGAAGCATATAATCAAAAGATAAATTAAAGAGATGCTAGATCCATAAGGAAAAGATATTTGAAGTGAGAAAATGTCTTATTATACTATTGTTATGAAGTAGAATCTCTTTAAAAAGAAAATTGGTCAGGGGAGTCATACCATAAAGGCGAGAGAGTCCATGACCTTTCGGTCTAGGAACAAACACTTGTTAAAGATTAATAATTATTATTTCAATAAATTGAAATAATACATTATCCTAATATGTGTAAGGAAGAGATGCCTACTTATCGTGGACGCTTTTATGCAATTGCAATGACTTAAATCCTATTTTAAGTTATATATACAGTTGAAATTAGTCATAATTTTTGTTTACATTATTTTTGTTATTAGGAATATAAAAAGATTTTGGTTTTAATATATTTCATAAATAAACAATTGGCGGGCATTAGGTGAAGCTTAATATTATTTATCCTTCAAGTTGAACTTATCGTCGATATGCATGCGATTCAAAATACATAATGAATTTAAGGGAGACCATTAAGCTTGATCATTATTTAACACCAACATAGTGTACACGCCGTCCATTATTTTTCCATTAGTTTTTGCATGTTAACAAGAGTAAAAGAGAAAAGGGTCATAGCAAGCCTAAAGTTTTATTATAAAACGGTAATTATCTTTAAGAAAAAAGTCATAGCAAGCCTAAAGTTTTATTATAAAACAGTAATTATCTTTAGCTACTCAATATTCTTTATATATTTATTTATAAAACTCCATGATCGAGAATGGGAGAACACAACAAACTGTTCGAGATTCTTTGAATCCTGCTTGCTTTGCCAATGCATGAAATTCATTTTCTGTCCTCTCCTTCCCACCGGGACTATATGCTAGCATAACCATGTCACATTGTAAATTACAAGTAAAATCTTCTCCTGGAGTCTCTGAAAGGATACACTCCAAAATGATGATTTTTCCGTTATTTGGAATTGCTTCATGGCATCTCTTCAGTATTTTTAAGCATTGTGTATCATTCCAGTCGTGTAGAACCGTCTGTAGATATGATTAGAAAAAAGATTTTAATCAGCTTAAAAAAAATAATCATAAAAATATTATTGCAAAGTTGTAAGAAACAATTGGGAATAAAAAAATTATGAAAAAGCAATCTTTTTTAGAAAAACAGGTGGAAAATTAATGTAAACAACTATTTAATTATATGTATTGAATAAAATATACATTTCTTATTATGTCCCTATATTCCCACATTGAAAAGAAAAAAAAAATTTAAAAGTGCTTGTGATGTTTACAATGAACTTATGTAATAATATCAGTTAAGTATTTCGTAAAACAAATATTAATTTGCAGTCAGACTTCCACATACATGACCCATTTGTGACATCTATTATTATTATTATTATGGCATAACAATTTAGAAGGCTAACAAAATGGTGAAAATAGGGTAAGTTGGTTGCCAATAAATAATATATATATATATATATATATATGTGTGTGTGTGTGTGTGTGTGTGTGTGTTTTATTATGATTATTATTATTACAATTATGGCAGAACAATTTAGAAGGCTAACAAAAGGGTGAAAACAGGGGAAGTTGGCTGCCAATAAAAAATATATATACATATATATACATATACACACACACACGCACACATATATTATATGATGAAAACAATTAAGAAGGCTAACAAAATGGTGAAAATATGGGAAGTTGGCTGCCAATAAATATATATATATACACACACACACGCACACATATATTATGTGATGAAAACAATTTCACCTTCATGATAATAACATCGCCTTTCGGAACACTAACGAACATGTCTCCACCCATGTGCGCTCCATGCCTGATCAATGCAAAAAGGTCGGCCAAGTTTAAGTTTCATGTAAACCATCAAATTAAATTAAAAAATGACCTTCAAACACAAATATTTCAATGGAACAGGTTTAAAATACATTACAAATAACCAACAAAAATATTTCACATACTTGCAAAAGATGGTGCATCTTGAATAACATGGGGCAAATAAAAATTAATGCCCTTTATAGTTGGATGCTTGGATAGGATCATGTGCAGGGAATCACCGATTCCACCTCCAACATCGACCAAAGTCCTCAAACCCTTGAATCCCTCGTACGTATCTACAACTTTTTTCATTATAACTGTCGAAAGATTGGACATTGCTGTATTAAAAACCTTGTTAAATCTAGGATCTGTGCCGTGATACTCAAATGTGCTCATTTTATATACTTTTCACAAGGAACTACCCCCTCGAGAATTGCATCTTTCAGGTGGTACCTACACATACAATTATTAATGATTAATTACACATGCACACATAGAGTATGTGTAGAGGTAATTGATATGTAGTTGATACTCGCCAAGTCTCCAACTGAACCCTGTCTTGGTTCATGATCAACAAAGAGGCTAGAGAAACTCCATCATCATTCTTGGTGTAGAACCTGCAGATCGGAGCCAAGGAATACAGCCACTCAACGCCGCCATCAGGCAGGGTTTTCACTCGACAATTTAAAATAGAGTAGCCCGCGAGCAGGCGGAGGATTATGTCCACCATGTTATGCACCTCTGGATTGTCGGTGGGAATTTCCGCGGCGAGTTCTCTTGGTGAAATAAAGGCGTCGGGACCCTTATTCTTCATGAGTTCAAGGAGGTCGAGCTCCAGCGCCACTTTGAGGACATTAGGTAGCACTGAAGCATAGGCTAGTTGCACGGCGAATAAGAAAGAAGCCTCGTCCCCTTGTGCAACCTCCATTTTTGTATTCATTTTCCCTGAAAAGATTGAGAACAAGAAGCAATACTTTGGGTAGGAGTGTGCATATATGCAGAGGCAAGCATATTTATAGTAGCTTAGCTCGTAATAATTGTTATAAATTGATTATTTGATATAATATGAATAAAATTAATCCATATTGCTTTAATCAAAATTAATTTATTTTTGCATTAATATATATAATTGTTGCATCATGGCAATTAACATATATGTATGAATGATGTATATATTTGTTTATTTTTTATAGAATAGGCCATATATCATTAATGGATGGTCAAATTACGTATTAGTTAGGACACATTCTTTGAAATCCACGCCACCCAAGAGAGATGCATGCATTTTGCTGTATCTATATTATATATAATAACACATCATATTAACTAAATTTGATATGTTGATGCGGTGCAAAAGTTTTTTTTACATTTTTTTCCTCGTATTATTTATTAGTCAACTTTGTTGGAATAATTTTATTAGTAATTTTTATATGTCTCTCTATTCTTTTCCAATTTTTCACCAATTTATCTATTATTTATCAAAAAATTCAAACTATCTCAGTATATTTTATCTAATTAGTAATCTATAAATATCATATTCTAATAAAATAATATATGTATTTTACCCCAAAATTATCAAAGAAAAAAATTAATATGACATGTATCATGTGCCATTGAACACTAATTTATTATAAATTACTGGATACTACGATCCCCATTAATTTATATATCTGGTCTATAGAAAATTTTATGTTAAAATTTTAATTTTAAAAATTTCAATTATTATAAAACCAGGAAATGGAAAGAAGGATACTATTTTCCCAGGTAAAAATTATATTTCTTATCAAATTAATGAATATTTTGATTTGAATCTATAAAGCATACATATATTTTCCCCATATAGCATACATCAATTCTCACTCATACTCGCATGCAATTGCTAGCTTTGATCCTAAAAGACATGCACTGAGTGTCTCTCCTGCTAGGATATTGTTCATCAAGAAGGAAATTGGAGAAGAACTGGCTACTGAAAGGAAACTGGTTGAAAAGAAGGGAAGCAAGTTAAATGGACCAAGGACAATGTGAAAACTGATTCTGCAATTTATTGACTCTGAGGTATTAACTCATTCACCTCTTCCGGAAAATTCCAGAACTACAAAAACCATATCAGTCTACACCAATCAAGGCAATATCTATATCTCAGATACAAGTGGTCAACTATACTAAAAACAAGGCTACTGACCATCCGGCAGAAAATTTGAAACTGATAGAGGTGGCAGCTCCACCTAGGAAAATCAATAAGACAATGGCTCTCCCGCCGCCAAGACCAAAAAAAATAGAAAGCATCCGAGATCCCATCCAATCCACCTGGTCAGGACTGGTCTCTGCCTTCTCCATAGCCACGGGGAAAGGAAAAGCTAAGTTGGATGAAGCTCAAGAGCCAGAACCAATATCAGCAATCCAAACTCAAATATACCTGCTGAAGGATGAATTTAATGATTTTTTTGCAAAAAAGATAATGTTCTTTGATGAATGGGTGGAATTGAGAACAATCATATTTGCAATGAAATTGAAGAAAAATGATATCCTGAAAAGGTAGGTAGCACTAGAAAAGGTGCTCTACATCAACTCAAAACTGTTGTCATAGCTGGAGCTCTTAACGACGAGATTATCTTCTAGATCTTCTAAAAATTCCAAATTTGACCACAGCTTGTGCCAAACAAAGATCCAATTATGATCTTTCATGCCTAACCGCATTTGTTGATATAGCTGTGATAAATCAACTAGATATGGACATGGTCTCCCTGCAGATGAAGGTCAAATTCTAGGAGAATGATCACAAATTGTTTGAGCTAGTGGATTCCAAGGAGCATAGAGTGAGTGGTTCTTCATTTCAGTCTGTCTCTGAGAAGCCGACTGACGATGACTCCAAGGAAGCCAAACTGCCCAATCAGTCAGATCATATCACCTTTCCACCTTTGAGGCAGATTACTCTAGCTAGTATTGAGGAAGTTGTGCAATCCATTGCAAAACAACAACAAGATGATATTGAAGATGAATTTTTACTAAGCAAACTACTTTCCACATCTCCCTTGACAAACTTGATCTCTAATGCAGAAGTCATCCTATCTGAGGATGTACCTACGATTGAATATGATGAAGCTTCTTCTGTTCGAGAAATTATACAAGAAGTAGTTGAGATAGCTATGACTTAAAAACATGATCCGAAACCGGAAGAACGAATCAGTCAGACTACAGAGGAATAGGTTGAGGTTCCTATCAGCCAAACTGAGTCAAGAGTCGTAATTATCAAACAAGAAGGCCTTCTAAAAGTCAAGCTCTTTGGACTGACAGTTATTGCAAAAACGGACTGATAAAATATAAGAAAGATACTAAAATCCAAAACGATTCATGGTCGACTGATGAATTCCAACTGACAGTCTATCTAATTGATTAAATCCATATATTCCCTAAAGAATCAGTATAATAAGTGATTGAGGATCAGAGCCCTGCTAAAATAGCTGTTAAATCTTTCCGTACTAATAATCATTGAACCTTAACAGTCAGGTTTTGGCGCACTACCAAAACATGTCAGAAAGGACGATGACATGGCAACAACAACATCAGCATTTGAAAACTTATATATTTTGAAAAGATTACCGTTGCAGATTAATATATAAATACATCAGTTGAACAAGCTCTAAAAGTTAGAAAGTTACATCTATCTTTGGATTATTAAAAACGAAAAAAAATGATCTTCTCTGTAGTATGTTTCCGAGAACCAATCTATGATAGCCAGCACACACTGATAAATCATTATCTGATCATTTTATGATCAAATTTTTGCTTAGAATTTCTCTGTGAAAACTACGTAACTGATAGCAAGAATTCTTACTGCTCAAAGTATTTAGATTGAAGTTTTACCAAGTCTTTCAGTTAGGCAGTGTTATGTCCTACAGAAGTGGGTGATTTCAAATTACCAGTAATTACGAAATTATTTTAGTCCAAACATTCTGCGTCGAAAAAGAGTGACTTAGTAGTTTTAAAATCTCCGAACATCTAGAAACAATCTTGTGTTTATTTACTCTCAGTCTACCTACCTTACTGCTCTTCAGAAAACTCCAACTGATTTTCTTGATAAGTCATTTGTTCAACAACTTTCAAGTCAACTTACGCATAGTTCACACTTTGACTTATTGATAACCTAATTGAAAAGAACAAAATTTCAGTGTTGCCAATCTATCCGAACTGTTTTGAGATAAATTTATTCATCCTTCAGAATTTATTTTTGATCCTAACAACATTCAATTTTCGTCCGCAACCTCACAATCCGCATAATGTTAAACTTCTCTTATGTCAAGACTACAAACACAATCTTTAATGTCTTTTTATAAGAATCACTCATCTAATTTTGAGCTCAACTCTCATGTATATGTGTGAGTGATTGTGTGTGAGGAATTTTACAATGTATGTATAAATTAAATATATTCTCGTACTTGAGCTTGCTCTAATTCTAGCTAATTTTTCATGTTTGTTGTTCATGCTTTGAATCCCCTTCCAAAGATTGTATTTGATCTTCAATATGTTGTATTTATGGTATCTAATAATGATGTAGATATTAGATACAAGAATATGAACGTTTAGAAATGTTGTATACGAATTCTGACATTGCAATGGTCAACTTCGTATTTCTAGCCATTTGCGAAACTGAGCTTTTGATGGTGTGATCTAATCTACCATCAGATTAGCTTGGTTTGATCTCGTCTGATCTATTTTGTTTGATTTGAGCCGAACCAAGTCAAGTTGATCAGTCGAGTTGTTCTATTCTTTTGAATATAACTCTTGATTTGTATCCTTTCACTTAGCTTTCATGGAATCGAGAATCACTCAATTCCATGTTTGCTTGAGAGAGATATGCTTGACAGATCAAACACTTAGCAATATGGATCATGTTCTTCATTCAGTGCATAATCAACAACTTCATTATGGTTTATCAGTTTCTTCAGAACTGATTTATACTTTGATTTGTGAAGTTGATTTCTAGATCATTCTCTTATATCCTATAATTCATATTGAATCGTTCCATTTTCGTAATCGAGCTGAGAGATATGACTAATAAACTAGAACTGGTCAGGCTGAGATTATTGATGTTTATGTTTCCGTCAGTCGATCTTGCGACTAATATTTTGTCTAAATAACATCCGAACTAACTAAGCTATTGTGAAATATTACTTGTGAAAACTTAAGTTTTATATTCACTCATTTTGGCGGCTTGTCACGAGCTCTGAGATATCATCATAACACCGCAGCTCGCCAGATTTTCAACTTTGTTTATTTCTAGTTTCAGCTTTGAACTTATGCTAGCAACTTTGTTGGCGATCGATATAGAGTTTAGAGGGCGGTGAATAAACTCGTTCCTTTGACGGTCGTTTTTGCAAAGGGTGCTAGAATCCTGTTAGAGATTATAGCTAATCTTGTTCAAGATTAATTCCAGCATATCACAATAAATAGTGCGGAAACGATCCGATGGAGTACGGTGAAACACAATAAATAGTAGGCACTAGGCAATGGTTGTTTACGGAAGTTCGAAGATAAATCTTCTGCGTCTCCTCTTCTTCTGTTTCCAGAAGGTATCACTAAAAGACTTTTGTTTTTACAGTACAACACTTGTACACACCCACTTCAGCAGGACTTATCATTTGCCTACTGAAACTCTTAGTTTTCAACACAATAAGATGAATACAACAAAGTTCTGGAAAAAGACTATTTTCCAGTTTAAAACTCTTCTCAAAGATATAGTAATGTGAGTATGATTGTAGATAGAGTCAGAAACAGTCAGCAAAATATGATCTCAAATGATCAGATAACTTAATATGAAGCGTGTGCTGCTTTTCTGTATATTGAGCTTGAAGATGATAAGTAGGTCTGAGTGCTCAAATCGACGTTCGTATATCAGAGAATGTGAACGTTGTTTTGGTGTTGGGTCAGCTATAAACGTCGTTGATCTTTTTTATTTATAGAGGTCTTGAATCCAACGTGTATAAACAAAACGGATTCTTTGACTTCCTGAAAAATCAGCTTTATTACCTAAAAGGTTCCTACAAAAAGCTTCAGAACAATCAGCCTTGTTTCATACCATATTTGGTAAGACGTATTAAATGACTTTGTTCAGCATTAATGATGCATTTAATACTCGTACTTGGTAAAGAAATGATAACATTTAATATAAGATCTATATGTTCTGATTCAACAAAAGTCAAGTTCTACTTCTGTTTTTTTAAGTCGATAAATACTCGAAGAGTACTGCTTTGTTAAGGCGATATGAGAACTTCTACTTCTATACTATCTTCTGGTTTTACTAACGCGATCTACTGGTTTGTACTATCATCACCACAATTAAATTTAGTCTATCAATTTCTCCCTTTGCGGTGATGCCAAAACCTAGAAGTTAGTATGATGAAGAAACCTAGTTAAATAAAAACAGATAGCAATTAAAACCAAATAATTGAAAAGAAAGTAAATAGTAAAGCAGAGTTCAAAAGAGTATTAATCAGAAAGATTATCATCAGTCCCAATATATTGAATAGAGCATCGTCATCATCCTGAGGATCTTGGCTTCTGAAGGATGATTCTGCTTGATGATGTCCTTCTGATCTACCTTCCTCGTCCTTTCATCTGTCCTACATTCTAC